>NW_028257417.1:0-277842 GCF_982258835.1 Parasteatoda tepidariorum | reverse complement strand
GGGTTCCTCCCCCTCAATCTAATTTAAAAGTTATGTTATTCGTATTTTCACAATTTAAAAATCATGCATCATAATCTTATTTCACGTGATTTCTGAACCTAATATTGCAATTCGTATTCACATGAGTTAAAAATTTAATGTCACGATTCGTATTCACAAGTTTTTTTAAGTCCAATGTCAAGATTCATATTCATGAGTTTTTGAAACCCAATATCATGGCTCATATTGACCCATATCAAACATCTATTTTTGTATTTAAAGGTGATTTGAAAACTACGCAGTGCGATTCATATTAACAAAATCTAAAAATTACATGCATCATGGTTCGTATTTGCACAATATAAAAATTCAATATTGCAAGTAGTATTTCCACAGTTTTAAAATCCAATAGCTTGATTCATATTGAACATTTTTAAATTCCAATATCGCAATTCCACTGAGAAGTAATTTTTTTTCTTGAATTAGTTACTATAAAGGTGTGATATTTTCCATTAGTATTTCATTTAATTATTAATGTCAGTTAAAAAGATTATTATGTTAAATATGTAACATGTATGGCATATGAATTAATATCTCACTTTTGTGCAGAGAAAATTTTCAGGATCTTTTACTTTGTGTCACAATCACCTCTTCTTCATGTTGGATGTACTCAGAAATTTCTGATACCATCTAATGGCCAGCATCTTTAACAGTAATGCATTTTTAAAAATTTTATATGAATGGAAAAACTTTTGATAACGTAAGGCATTTCTTTTAAACTGTGTTCAAATGGGTCAAGGAGACCAGGGAAAACCTGGAATTATCAGGCAATTTTTTTACAAAGACCTGAAATATTCCTATATAATGCCTAGAAAACAACCAGTATTAAAATTGTCAGTAACAGTAATCAGTTATTGAGATTCAAGTTAAATAATTCTAACATCTATTACAATTATTTGTTGTAAAAGTTTCAAATTTTAGTCAAACTGAAATGTTCCCTTTGTTCATTTAATAATAATCTTTTACACTGAAAATCTAATATTTCACATTATAAATAAAAGAATCAAAGTTTTCTGATGAACGTAGGGCTCAATTTTCATTTGAATTTACTAGGGAATTTTTTTTCTGAAATTTAGTGGGAACCCTGTTTAAGCATTCTCAAAATATGAACAACATTACAAAATTCATTTTTAAAAATTTAAAAAAAAATTAAGTATGAAATAAAGTAATTTTTGGAATTTTACAAAATACAAAAAATAATCCCATGTTTATTTTAAAATATTATAACAAAACGCACATGGGGTGCATTGTAGAAGAGAAGAGCAATTTGGTGTCTACTGACTGACAATTTTTTAGTGTTATATTTTATCACCCTGTGACCGATTAGCAACCGTTATTCCGCTACGCTATTTCATTTACTGTAGCATTTTTTTTAAGTAGTTTGCTGAACTGTTCCTTATTTCTGAGTTTTTCCTGCAATTAAAATCTGTATAGTTATCCTAATATAGATCATACATGAGCATAGTGATTGTGTATTCCCTCTTAATATATTGTTTATAATATGTAACAGGGAATTTTTTGTTCAGATTTGAGTGGCAATCCTTAATCGGTCTTTATTAGTTTTCTGTAGATTTTTAAAATATGTTGAACATAAACGTAACTAAGCTTAAAATCCATAATGATAAATTGGTATTGAAAACATTTTTCTTTTAATTGTATGTCTTAAAATTCTTAGCAATAGTTTGAACAATATTTAATAATTTAAACCAGTGATTCCCAAAGTAGTCTATATCGACCCCCAGGATTCGATGACAACCTGCAAGGGGTCCATGCTGAGTAAAAAAAAATTGGGGGTCAACGCTTGCCCAACCAGGAGATACACGGCTGACACTTACGTAAGTGCAAATAGAATTTAGTTTAGGTGTCTCATTGAAATATGTTTGATCAATATTCAGGTAATCATTTCTACGTACAAAAAAAAATATTGTAAGAGCTGCCACCTACTCCAACACCGCTATTTTGTGTTTTTAATTTAATGTTGCATTTTGCTTTGCTGCCCAAAAACTATAACACTTAGAAACTTAAATTACTAAGGCATGCTATAAAAAAATTAACATTCTATTATTTGTTCAAGAATTATTATCTGTTAAACTTGTTGTAAAAAATACCATACAGGCCCCTCTACAGTCCTTAAGAATTCAACTACTGAGTTGAAATTTGGCATGCTAAAAGGGCCACATTTGTATATGAACTTAACACAGAGTTTTTTTTTTTTTTCTAAAATTCCAATTTGATTAAAAGGCATTGCAATTTTAAGTGCCTTTTTTGCAAATTCTTTCTCTACTACTTCTCCCCATGTTTTTGTTGTTGATTTACCTTAAATTATACTGTGTTGCCTAACATCTATAAGACTTAGAAACTTAAAATTACGAAGGTGTGAAGAATAGTACACAAAATGTTCTAAAGAATTAGGTATATATGATTCGATTGTTAGTTTAAGAGTTATTAACTGTTAAACTTGTAGTAAAAAAAAGAAGAAAAACACATGTTCGTTAATCTACTATCTGTAAAACGTAACTATAGTCCATTCCACCTTAAGTTGGCACTGGAGAGAAAGGTAGGAAATGTAATACTCCGCCTTTGAAAAGTAGTTCTTCGCTATTTTGGAATTAATTGCAGTTTAAATACGCGTACAAATATAAATAAATGTTGCATAGTAAGAAAAGTATATCTTGAAACATTCATTAGAAGTTTTTCATGTTTAAATGTATTTAACTTATAAATACCTTCTCAGTAAAGCGAATGTACAAATAAGAAGGAGGTGCTTTAGTTTGGCGCTGAATTAGTTTTCAAGGACAAGGAATTGGCTCATTGGCTATGTTTCTACACTGGTCAGTCAGCTTTTCCATTCGCCTTGGCTTTGCCCAAGTGTCCTATCTCTTGTGCAGTTCTTATTTATTATTATTATTTTTTTTTTTTTTGATTACTTAATTTTCTAAATATAAACCTCATCTGTACAATATTTAATGAAAAATGTTTTCCCCTCAGAATAAATGAAAAAAAAATACCCCAATAGGTGAATATTATTAAACTGATGACAGTTGAGCATATTTGCTGTGTAGCTAATTCAACATGTGATTTTATTATTATTTTTTTACGACAAAAGAAAAAATTGTTTTCGCTTTATTCGATCTCTGTCAAGATTCAAATTTTGCGTCTTTTGCGCCATGTTTAGTTCTGAAGTACAATTCGCTTTTTATAGGAACTTAAATAATGTAACAATTTAAGATTTTTAGTTTGTTCAATTAAAGGGACTTTTAAATATTATCTAAATTACAATTTCCATAATAGAAGTGTTAATCCGTTAGTTATAAACTAATAAAATGTAAAGGATTTGAAATAATTTTAAAAAAGACGCAAAATTTGAATCATTAATTTTTTTTAAGCATCGAAAGGTTAATTTAAACCAATCAATATTTTAATAATTATTTTTGAAATGCAAAGCCCAAAAAGCTGAGAAATCCTTTCTCTTATGTGGAAAATATTAAGATATTTCAGTATCTGACAAAATATTTCGAGACTAACTAATTCTACTGTACTTAAATAACAAATTATACGGATTTTTCTCTTAAGCCTCCTTTCACCTGCAAAGGTCCTGAATAGTAAAGGAAAGTTCTGATATTTCAAAATATGTATTTTCTTTTGAAGAAATGCGCCTACCCATCCAAGTAGAATTTCGCCTGATGAGAAATTGTGGATTGAATTCAATTCAGGGCTATCCTACAAAGAGTTTGCAGAAGGAACTGTCAACTGTTAAAATATTAAATGAATAACATGATAACCACCAGGATAGGTGGTTATCATGTTATTTAAAGAGTTCCTGTTGAGTCTAAGAGGGTGGGATATGGCAGCTGAAAACATGGGATAATACTAATTATTTTTTTCAGGTAAGTTCTTTTGTCTCTTAGAAGCAAATATATTTCAGAAAAAAAAAATTTATAGTAAAAAAAGAAAAATTTCTGAAAATTTTTTTTAATTTTTTATTTATAAAAAAAAGGAACAGTAAATTTTTATCAACATGGGTATGATATTTTTCATAATCAATGATTTCCTGCCTATGTTGACTTTTTCTTCCCCAACAAAACACCAATGAGGGATAAATTAATGTACATTAATCTACAAAAAATAAGCATATAAAAATAAATATTTAAAACAAAGTATTTATGCGCTTCTATGCATTTCGTTTTTTTTTTCACTTAGATTTCAGCAAAAAAGGATCTTTTTAAATATATTTTTTTTTTTAAAATTAGTTTCATTTAATTAAAAAATTATAATAAGAAAAAAAACAGTAAGTATTATAAAACATAAGTATGATCTTTTTCATGATCAATAATTTCCAGCCTATGCTGACTTTTCCTTCCCCAACAAATCACCAATGTGGGATAAATTAATGTACATTAATCTACAAAAAATAAGAATATAAAAATAAATATTTAAAACAAAGTAGGTATTTTTTTCGCATCTTTTCATTTTTTTTTTTTTTACTTAGATTTCAGCAAGAAAGAATATTTTTAAATATATCTATTTTTTTCTGTTTAAAATTAGTTTCGTTTAGTTAAAAAATCGTAATAAGAAAATCTGCTTTTTAAATACTAATTAAGAAATCAGCTTACAACTAGTATCTTAAAATAATAATTATGAGAAATGCTATAAAAAATCGTGCTCTTTTCCGTATTCTGTACAAAATTTTAGTACGATTATTGGTTTTAAAAAAAAAATCGCCGTTTTGCTTTCCTAAACGCCAATACTAGCCACTTTCTCTCCCTTTGTTGCTACCTTATCCCCGTACTGACTTAAAGAGTAACCCAGTTTCCATGTAATCTGGTCTACCTACCTTTCTCTCCAGTGCCAACTTAAGGTGGAATGGACTATACAGAGGTAAATTTTAATTATCTAGTTGTACCATTTTATACTTTGATTTATTCTCAGCCTTTTTAAAAATTCGCATTTGTTCAAAAGCTATTGCAAACTTAAGTCAGTTTTTTTTCAACTTATTTTTCTTTAAATATCGACTACTTATCCATTATTGTAAAAAAAATTTATTTAAAAATTCTTGCTGGAGTCAAATCAATCTGAAGTAGCAAAAGAAAAAAAGAGATTGTGTGTTGCCCATTATAAGTCTTAACATTTATAGTGACATTTTTTAAAAATAAAATTCAATACAGAGTTTCGTATTTTAGTTATAGGACAAGTAAAATTACTTCTCATTTATTTACATGTTAACGAAATATTCTGTGTTTTTGTGGAAAATATTGATGTTTAAGAAATAAAAATCAATTATGAGGGTTGGAAAGCGGAGATTCCCAGTATATTAAATTTGTTAGGTGTAATCTCTCTAGGTATTTTAAATATAAAAAAAAGTTTATTTTAAAGGTATGTAAAATAAAATAAACTTATTTTTAGTAAATGAAAAGTTTTTTTTTTTGAAGGAAAAGTTTTTTTTAAAGAAGTATTAATTTAACAGGGGAAGAAAGCTTTATTTCAAACCCAAAGCTTTCGTTGTTTTTCTGGAGAGCATATTTGTAAAGAAAGCACATTTTATGTCATCTTTAATTAAACAATCAACCTCGTAAGTGTCTCAGTTATTTTTATCATTCGAAAAATTGAGAATATATATATATATATATATATTTAAAAGAAAGTTTTTTTCTGAATTCAATTATAACTTTTTCACTCCAAAAATACTTGGACTAACATAATCTTACCATTTAATAAGTTATAAATCTCAATATTTATCGTAAAATTTTTAAAAAGAAAAAGAAAACTTAATAGATAGTTATAAGTACTATTCCCAATTTTAGTTGTTATATATTTCGTCCACAAATAAAGCAAAGCCTCCTAATATATTAAATTTGTTAAGTGTAATCTCTTTTGATATTTTAAATTTTAAAAAAATATATATTTATTTTAAATGTATGTAAAAAAAAACAACTTATCTGTGTAAAAGAAAAGTTTTTTTTAAAAAAAGAAGTATTAATTTAAAGTGGAAAAATAAAGTGCATCACCTTTATTTCAAACCAAAAGCTTTAATTTTTTTTTCACTGGAGAACATATTTGTAAAGAAAGCACATTTGATTAAACAATCATCTTCGTAAGTGTCCTAGTTTTTTCCTTTAAAAACAAAAAAAAAAATTTATGAGAAAAAAATAGTTTTTTCTGAATTTAATTAGAGCTTTTTTCCACTCCAGAAATACTCGGACTATATCTTAGTATATTTATCCACTGATATTCCTACATTTATTGATTTTTCAAAAGAAATCAATTAAAATAATAAAAAGAGAAAAAACTAATAAGTAAAAGATCTTTTGCAATAAATTTCTAACTAACTCCCTGGCATTACAGTCCATGTTTGACCATGGTCTCACTAACAATTTTCCTCCAAAGTCGCCTGTCTTTAGCTCTTCATTTCCAGTTTTGGACTTTTAGAGTCTTAAGGTTTTTTTCTACCTCGTAACCATCTCTTGGCCGGTCTTCCTCTTTTCCTCTGGCACTGCCCCTTGAATATTTTTTTAATGCCTCTGTTTTCCTCCATTCTTTCAAGGTGTCCTAGCCATTGACTTCTCTTTGCTTTTACGTAATTTATTATACCTTTTTCTTTAAATGGTCTTGCAATTTCATAATTGTATCGCCTTCTCCACAGATCACCCTCTTTGACCGGTCCAAAAATAGTTCTAAGAATGTTTCTTTCCCAGGTAATCAGCATTTTTTCTTGTTTCTGGGTTGGAGTCCATGTCTCTGATCCATAGATAAAGGTTGGTCTGATTATAGTTTTATAAACCTGAAGCCTCGTTATTACTTTTGATGTTAGCAATCTCTTAAGTGCAAAATAACTGCGATTTCTAGCATTTAGTCTTTGCTTAATCTCTGGCATAATATAATTGCTTTCAGTGACAACTGAACCCAAGTACTTAAATTCCCTAACTCAATAAATTTCACTTAGAATATTATTTGACATGTCTTCAATTTAATATCGTAAAAACAATTATAATTTTAATTGCATACTTTATTAGTTATTTATTTTTATCTTCTAGGCTTACTAAATATTTAGCTTTTTATCTGCACATTTTTAATTTTGTTCTTTTTAGGGGTGCTTCTTTTATTCAGTTGCTGAAAAATGTCGGACCTGACAAATGCTTTAAAAGACCAACTGTTTGCCCTGACTGAACAAAAGATACTTTTCCATTCACGGGGCCTGATGTTTTGACTAGTGTAGCCGAAGCTGTAGTAATGGTAACTGTTTTTCTATGTAGATTTATAAGACTCCTTTTAAGCATAGTTAGGATCAGAGGAAATTTTCTCTTTTCACGCTTGCTATTAAAATGTGTATTACTGAAAATTAGACCAAATTAATTGTTTTGTTCTTCTAAAAATTATCGTGACATGTTAGGTGTGTAGTGATTGGCTCACGGCTAGAGAGCGAGTTGTTCACGCCCCTAATTAAATAATTAAAATGAAGAGTATATACATATTTATATAACCGTCATTGTACAGCCGACCCAATTTTAGGGTTTACTACTATTAACGTTCACCTCTGTATCTTAAGTATAAAGTTAAGTAAGGTTTGTCAACAGCTCACAGACTGAAAATTTTATTTTCAATCATTAAAAGAAATTCACTAATTTTGCTTTCTAGAAGCATAGTATCCTTTTTATGCTAATTATATTATATATGTCATATTTATATTATATTTAGGCTAATTATATTATTTTCTTATTTATATTAGGCTAATTTATAAACTTAAAAATTATTCTATCAATGCACACACATAAAATTAAGATAGAAGCAAGTTAAGACAAACCAGAAATGGTGAAAATCAGAACTCATTTGTCTTGTATACAGTTAAAAACAAATTTTGTGATTACAGTTAAAATATATTTTATAGTTGCCCACTTAATAAATATGAACTGTTATTTAAGAAAAGTCAATTAGCTATTTATTAGCAATTTTTTATACTATTTATAAGAAGAAATGACAATGATCAGGAATTACCCCATTTGATCAATAATTACCCCATCTATAAGGGGCAAGGTTTGATAGTTTACTATAATCAATTATAATGTTTACAGTAGATGTGAAACAATTAATCAAAAGCTTACACTATTTTTATATCAAAGAAAAAGAAGGTAACTCAAAATATTTATTATTAAGAGAAGGAGGAGGATCTTTGCAGAAATGTGCACATTTTGAAACCCATCTTTGAAATGGAAAATACAGAAAGCAGTTTAAAAGATACTTATTTTGTTAGATTAAACGAAAAACTATTATTAAGTAAATGTAGTTATACTTTAGGAAAGTGTACAAGCATTCTTGTCCATGTCTCAAAGTAAAAAAATATATTTATATTTTTTTAAATGAAACTTAGGTGATCATTGTTTTCCCCAGAAGCACAGTGATCGTGAATTACCCCGGGTAACCCTATTTCACAAAATATGGGATAAAATTCATGTCACTGAGACAAAATAATGTTTCACTATATGTTCTTACCTTCTTTTCTGTTGACTACTGGATTGGCATTTCTTGGATCTTTCATCCTGTCTTTCCATAAAAGAAAAGGAATTAATTAGAATATGATCGTCTTAAAAACAATTAAAAATCAACAAAATCGAAACTGTTTCTTATATTTTATAATTTTTGTTAAAAACAATTTTTTTACTTAAATGAAATTAATTTTGATTTAAATGAAGGAGAAAGATCATGTATTAAAATTATGGCAAATATTTTTATTTTTAGTAACTGACAATAAATTGAATGTTTAACAACCATCTTTTTTATGCTCAATGCATATTGTATTTTAGCATAAACTACTGATGATTTTGATTAAAAATAATTATCATTGGAAAAGACTATAAAATTTAGTCATGAATTGTAGGGGAAAATTTAGAGGACAGGTCTAAATCTAAAGTGAATAATTAGACTTGAAATTTTAACTTATTATGCATCGTTTTTTGAAGTTGGATAAAATATGTGAACTACTAAATATTTAATAATATTATAATAAAATTACAAAATAATAATAAGTTAAGTATTTTTCTAAAATAATGAAGTTGTTCAAAGTGAAAAATTTTCTCTTACAATTTTTTTGATTCTAATTTAGAAAAAGAATAAGATATGTATGAAAAAAATAAGACATGGGAGCCAATCGGAATTAAAATAAGTAGATAAATTCTAAATAAAGCTTTTGTTATTCAGGACTCCCACTCAATTTTAGAAATAAAATTTCCTGAATTTTTGAGGAAAGTTTCCAACAATTTCTGGATTATATATTCCATCTACACAGTTATCATCACAAATTAAATTTTAATTAAACAATTAATTAAAGTTACTTTATTGTTGAAAATATGTCAAATATAAGTTTCTTAAAAACAAAATTTTTAAAGGGGAAGACTGAACAGGTATATTTTAGAATTAACAACTATATAAAAACAGATAAAAACTCAAAATGGTCAATTAAAATAGTAACCATGAAATAATATTCTAATTTCAATTCAAAAAAAATTGAACCTTAATTTTGAAGTAAATTAATTTTATAACAAATTTAATTGTAAAATTAAACTTAATATAAAGATTTGAAATGTTCTTATACCTTTACAGCAATTCATTAAATGCAAATAAAATAAAGATAAAACCAACAAAATAAAAATTAGAAATAAGGTCCTTCTATTTAATATGTCATTTTGTTATTCATTTATTTAGTAAACAAAATATATTATATTGAGTATCAAAACAAATAAATTGTTTATAAATATTTGTTTTATTTGTTTATTTTTTGGTGGATTAAAAATTATTTAAAATTACTTCTCATATCTAATCAAAAGTATTTTTTGAAACAATAATTGACACCCGCAGTTTAGGTTATTCAAATAATATTTTTTTACAGTCTTTCAAAGAAAAAAAATGGCTACCGAAATTAAGCAAATTATTAAATTAAGCAATGCTTCTGAAAAGTGAAAGAAACATTTGTTATTAATGACTAAGAAATTATAAATTCTTCTTTTATTAGATAGAGTTAATTGAACTTTTATTTATGAAAAAAATCTTCTAATTCATTTTAAAACTGAACTAGCAGCTTACAGGAGAGCATGAAATAAAAAAGCCACCTAAAAAATTATTGTTATAAAAAATAATTTCTAAAAACTTAACAAATACAATTAAAACGAATAAAACTAATTATAAAAAGTATGTAATTAATAAAATAAATGCATGAGCTGAAGAGAAAAAAACATTTTACTTACTTGCTCTTTTAAAGTGTTTAGTTCTCTCTTTTTGCAAAGAAGAAAGTAGACCCCTTTGGGGACTAGAGACTAAGCAAAGATTCATTTGGCGAGAAAGTTTTAAAGAAAGGAGTATTTATCTCCTTTTTTTAAAAACTTTCTCGCCAAAAGAATCTGTACAATCAAGGACCACCTACTGGGCTGATTTTCCGTACTTGAAAAGAATGTTTCTTAGAATTGGGGGTAGGGGACAAAATGTGTTTCTTTCCCATCTCTTTCCCACATTCTTTTTACTTCAAGGACTTCAAACATACTTATCTGGTGATTTCAAATAGTAATCAATATCTATTTTGAATTATTAAAAACTATTTCTGGTCCTCATAATAAAAAACTAATATGCACTGAAACATTTTATTAACTATTAGTGATAAGCAAGCTTACTAAATTAAAAAATTATTGAAATCAAAATTCATTTCAATACTTTTCATAAGCAAATTTTTTATACATATAAACTGGGAAATAATGCTAACATATATGTTTTGATTCGCGGAGCAGTAAATTAGAATATCGTTTCTTTATAATGAACAGTAAAGCTGCTATAATTAAACACATTTAAGTAAATAAACCATTTTTTTGTTTTTCATCAGCTTTTCAACAGTTTTAGTATATAAAAAACACGTTCTCTTTTTATGAAATATTTTTTATAAATAATTAAGTATCTTTAATTGGGCAAATTTATTTACATTAGCAAACTGGCTGTGCAAAATATAATATTGGTATTACAAAATTATAAATTAATAAAAAAATATATATATTTTCGTCCAAAAGTCTTTATAAATTACTTCCCTCGATAAAAAAAAAATATTATGTTTTTTTATGAATGAATGCATGAAGACTGTTATTTTATATCATTCACTTACATCACTAAATAATAATTATATTTTTGGTTGAAAGCTAATTATTAAGATTTAAAATCCTAAATAGCCAACTGCAACAAATTCATTGCCTTGGATACTTTAAACAAGAATTTGAAATTACTTTACTTTTCCACTAAATACTTACCTTTTTGATGTTCTTTTAACTTTCTTACAGATAATATTCTATTTAGCTATGCAGATTTATACTTTCTATGGCGTTAAAATTCACGATTTTTAAATTCTTTAACATAAAAATCATAACTTTAACTTTAAAACTTTATTTTATTTACGTTTAAGCAACAACATTGATTTTAGAAATCCATTATTAGTTTTCACACAGTTTTAAAACATGCATAGAATATTTTTGAAGTAACATCAGTTTTTATTTTGTTATTATTCGCATAACTATAACTTGTAAAAAAAGTTATTTTTTCTTTATCATTTGAAACTTTAAATATTTTATTAAATGCATAGTTAAAAATTACCTGTCTATTTTTTGTTAAAAAATAATTCCACTTGTACAAAAATAAAAACTAGCAGGCTTTACCCTTTACTTACTCTGCTCACCAACTCCCGTAATTGCTTGTCATTCATTCATCATTGATTTTTTTCTTTATATATACTTCCTTAAGCTGCAATATTTTTCACTTTTCACAGAACACATAACATTTTATTTTCAAAATATACAAGTATTGTAGCTTTATATAATATATCTGTTTATATTTGAAGCATTTGAAGAAACTTGATTAATTTGTATCATGGCGTACTAAACGTACTATTATCTCAATAGTTGTGAGGGACTCAAATAGTTGTTCGCCATGATTTAAATAATTTACAAACTTTCGACTGTTTAAATAAAGAGCTGAAAGATAAAGAAAAGAGCGGAAAATGATGTTGTGTGGCCTCAATCGTTATGTCCTTTTATTAACCGCAAAAAATAATAAGCTAGAAAGGTACTAATTTGAACAGTACATACCTATAAATGGTTTACATAAAGCATAAAAGTGAAGCTCTTTCCATTTTGAAGTCCTCCTCATCAAGTAAAGTTGTCTTACTTATCAAAAATAAGATCATAATAGTAAATCTAAATTTATTTTTTTTTAAATTTAGAGTTTATTAATGTACTTATTTTTTTTTTATTTAGTTCTGTAATTTTCCATTTCCGGTAGAAACACTTTTGTTTGATATTTTTTTTAATTGCATTTTGAGCTGTAAAAGATTTTTACTCTGTATTACTTACGTTAAAACTGTTTTATGAGTAAACTACAAAATATGAGAATTTTGTGTTGTTAGAGTTTTTATTTTTTCATCTATTTACTTTTTTTAAGGAAAATAAGTAGTTTAATGCATATCTAATCTCAAACGATTTAAAAAAAAAGTAATTTCATTAAAATGTTAAATAATAATAATGATCAGCATCATTAGCAAAGAAGTAAAAAATGAAATGGGGAGTTTCATGCAAAGTAAATTATAAGAAAATGAAACAAAGTGCCGATAAAGCCCAAGGCTTCTCAAGAACTACCACCAACAGGGAGGGATGAAAAACGCATAGCCGGACATCATTAATTTTCCTTTTTACCCTACAGAAAGGGGATCTAGAGCTGCACCCCATCAACAGCTCATCCCTATTAAAAAAAAATTTCAAATTCTTATTCTAAAACAAACGTATGTACTTCTTCTAGTAATCCGTATTTAAATATCATGACGGATACACTAATATAAATATAAAAAAAAAATTTATTCCTAAAATTGCATTGATTCTTATGATTCTCATTTTGACATTACATTGTAATAATACATACTGATTAATTCAGATTGATACATAAAAAAATTAACATTTTTAGATGTGCAGAAAAAGAGTTCTAGTTCTTACCACATACAAAAGTGTTTAAACTACAAATTACTAATTTTAGAGCATTCATTCCTAAAAATATTTAAATTTTTATAATTTTATCGTTGACCAGTCTGGGTAACGAGGAGGCAGTGGGTAAAATTTGTATCTGTTTTTATATAAATAATTTGAAATAATATTTTCAATCAAGTTTTTTGAACAATCTATGATTTACCAGACTTGTCAATGAAAACTCCAATAAAAATGCATCATTAAAGCTTGCAAACATTCTCATCAATAACAATGTTATTTGTTTTACAGTAATTGTTTAAGAGTTAACCTAAATATGTTTCCTAGGAAGTCACTAAATTCTTTTCCTTCTTCAGTATTCATATTTATATAAGAAATAATGCTAAGACAAAGGACAATAATTATGTATAAATTAACCATACAGGAATATAAAAACACTTTAAGGTAATTTCATGTAAAAATATTAAAATCACCCCCTGATGAAAAGAAAGCTAAAGAAATTCATCTTGGGAAACAATCAACTACAAGTATAAGAAGATCAAAAATTATAGCCTGATTTGATATTTGTGTGTTGCTCTTTTATTAATGCTTATGTTAACCTGATTTTTTCTTTTCTTTTGACTCTTACTGATTTTTACTTGAGACTATAGTGTTGAAGTTGATCTAATCGATTAAGTTGCTCTCTGACCAATCCTGAACATTTCATATGAACTTGGAAAAAGAAAGAAAAAAAAGGCTGCTGTGCTCACCGAACTTGATACTTGCTTTTTCTCTTTATCAAATAAATTTTTAATAAATTTTTTTCTATATCAGAAACTTGAAAAGGATTGTTTTGGGAGTTTAACGTTTCCTATTCATTTTGCATTTCTGTTCACTTAGAACTTTAAATTATTAAGGTGTATAGAAAACTATATAGGGATTACAATGGAAGAAAAAAATTAACTTTCGATAGTTAATTTGAGAATAACTGTAACTTCTAAACTTGATGGGAAAATAGACCAAAGTTACTCTGCAAGCTGCAGGAATGCAACTAAGTTGAAATTTGGCATGCTGAAAGGACCAAGTTTAATACAGAGTTTTTTTTATTTATTTTTTTCACTTAAAGATTTTTTCCCTATATAATAAATATTTTTCCATTGGAAATTCATCCATTGGAATGTAGAAAAATTTATCTTTTACGCAATTTTCATAACTTCAAACTTCCCTTAACACAAAAATTTACAAAAAAAGAAAAAAAAATTAATAAATATTGCCAAATATAAATCTTAACATTTATATAGACGTTTTAAAAAATATTAGGAAAAAAGAGAGATAAAAACAGTTTCGAGTATGATCGGGTATATCATATAAGATCATCATTATATATTATTAACAAGAAAAATTATTTCTTGTTTTAATTGCTATTGTCTCGCACATTTTGTTCTTAATTTAATTATTTATCAAGTACATTTGATTATTTTCAAATCAGCTATCATCTAATTTTTGTTAGGATTCTTAAAATAAAATATGCTTACGCAAAAATTATAATAGTTATATATTTTACAAACAAAATGATTTGTAATCAACTTTTAAGAACAAGGGGAAAGAACGGTTTATGTCCACTGCTTCTGGTTATGAGAAGAAGAAAAAATTGTGCACGGGCAGAAACTGCATCTTTATTGTGTAATAACTCTCTGCGAGAACCGATTTTTTCCTTGTTTTTATTTGCTAAACTAAGTAATCTTCAAAATACAACTAATGGCAATACAATAGTAATTTTATAAAAGAAAGGGGGACCTAAACACTTCTCCTCTTTTAATCTACAATCATGAATGACAAGCAACTACTGGGACTGATGAGCAAAACGAACAGGTAACGGAGCCTCCCAGTAGAAGAACAAAAGGATGCTTGCAAATAATCTATGACGAAAAACTATTATTTGTATTGAGTGTAAGATGCACATTTAGAATCATTCCAAAAGTTGGACTGTGGAGGCTGATGAACTGTAGGCAAATCATTTGCTGCAGTTAAGGTATAAATCATGTCACAATCTAAAAATCAGTTTATTAGTGAAATATGTGCATGATGTGTAATTTATCTACTAAGGCGTGTTTTTGAAAAATTTATTATTAGCATTAATTATTATTATCAGAATTCTACTTGACTAATTTTAAAAGAGTTCTACTAATTAAAAGGGAGGTATGAAAATGATTTTCTTTTGTAGCATGAAAATTGTCATTTATAGGCAGCAAGAAATACCGCTTTATTTTTCACTTGTTCATGATTTAAAGATCTCCCCTAATAAGTCCTAATTACAAAATAATTTTATTTCATCTAAACAATTATGCCTTTTCTGAAATATTGAGATTTGCATCTTGAACTATAAATTGGAAACTATACTAATATTTGAACTCGATAAAAGTCGAAATTTCGGTACTCTTAACGTTCTTTTTATATTTCAAACAGGGTTCTTCCACTAACTCCAGAGATTTAAAACATTTTACACATACTTATAGTTGTTAACTCCCCCAAAAAATTTGTTGCAAGAACTCTGCATAGGAAACATTTTTTCCAAATCAGCATTGAAAATGATTAAATGTGTGTTTGTTATTTTGTGTTGCCACTGCAAGTTATGTTTCTTTTATTATTCAATAGTTACTGGGAAAGGAATAATTTTTTATATGTCTTTGGATTTGAATATTAAATTGATTTAGTTGCAGAAAAAATTGATAACTTTTTTTAAACTATGCTATGACTCTTGTACTATTTTCTGCTTTAATTAGAGTGCTATGTAAGTCTTGAATTAAATTATATGATAAATTTAACTATAAAGCAAAATTGAAAGGGAGAAAATTTTAATGTTTATTTTAGTCTAATTTGCTATTAAAAAATTGAATTTAAAATAAAACTTTTTAAAATGAAATAATTCTAGTTTAAAAAAAACTATTTTGCTCTTTAATTGGTAAATGAAGTTGCTTATTTTTATATTAAATATTTTCCGAATGACACATTTTATGCTATCGCAACACATAAGTTATAAATTTCTTCTCTGCTCGATATGGATAGCGAAAGCTTAAGGTTTGGGGGGGTTCCCTATGAAGACCTCTTATTCTCTGGTCAAAAGCCACACTGATCAGTTTACAGACACCAGTGTAAATGTTTTTTGGCGAGATTCTAGAGAATCAAAAGCAAAGCAACCCTACAAAACCCCACACCTTGTCTTAAAGAAGCATGCTGTTTGTATTTTTTCTCACTTGAAATTTGTGTTTTATTGCAAAAAATATATAATTTAAGAAATTTTCAACAGCAAGATAAGAAGTATCGGATCTTTCGTCAATAATTTTGTGCTTTCATCATTCGTTCATATATTTTAAAATATTATATATCAAGCCGTAGACAGAATTTTCTTTCGGAAGGGATTTAAATTTGTAATATATAATATCGCATTTCTTAACAATTACAAATTCGTAATTAACTTATCTTGCATATTTTTATCTGTCACAATCTCTCTCTACCAATAGCGTCGCGAGAATTTTTATCTAGGTTCGTTGACCTCTCAGAAACACTAGCAAACGTAATAGGGAGTGACTTTAACATTTGCTTTTTTTCTGTGTGTTTCGTGAAACATGACTTCGAGTTCGAGACATTGTAAAACTTTCCCAGGTGGCTTTTGTTATGTATGCGGCGAGTATAGTGTTGTTAAAAATTGCTTGAGGAGCATTACAGACTATGTAAGACAACTAATGGGCATATTTTGGCATGAAATTAGGAGACCAGGACAAATCGTGGGCTCTCTATAAAGTTTGTGTGCAGAGTTTCATTTGGAATTCCTATGACATGGGGGGAGCCCAAAAACCACTTTGATGATTGTTATTTTTGTTCCTGCCATGTTCGTGGGTATAACCAGAAAAATCAAAGGCTAATATCTTATCCTGATAGTATTAAATCGGCTATATGCCTCTTTCCTTATGGACCTGGTGAGCCTGCGCCTCCAACTGAATTGCCAATCATCTCTTCAGACTTGGAACATCCAGAAGTTCAAGACTCCGATATTGAATATAAGCCACCTGTAGCCGGTTCACCTCAGCCCTTCTCTCAGGTTGAACTTAATTATCTGAGCAGAGATCTTGGCCTTTTGAAAGAGGCAGATGAATTGTTAGGCTCCAGACAGAAAGAAAAAAAAACTTATTGGCCAAAGGAACATCATTTTATTGGTACAGGAATCGTGAAAAGGAATTTATTAAGTACTTTGATGAAGAGGAGAACTTTGTATATTGTTCTGATGTTCCTAGATTGATGAGCAAATTTAATGTCATCTACGAAAAAGATGAGTGGAGGCTGTTTATAGATTCATCTAAAAGAAGCCTCAAAGCTGTTCTTCATCATGGGAGCCAGTATGCATCTGTACCGGTTGGACACTCAGCATATTTAAAAGAATGCTATGAAAACCTGGCATTCGTCCTGGACAAACTAAAATACATCGATCACAGTTGGACCATCTCCTGTGATTTGAAAGTTATCTCCATGCTTCTTGATCAACAAGGTGGATTTACAAAGTTCCCATGTTTCATTTGTGAATGGGACAGCCGTAACAAGACTCAACATTGGGTAAAAAAAAGAATGACTGAAAAGACAAAATCTTGACCCAGGCACCAAGAACGTTATTCGAAACAGCTAAGTTGATTCGAAAAAAGTATTGTTACTTCCGCTACATATAAAATTAGGTGTAATGAAGCAGTTCGTCAAGACTGTTCCAAAAGCCCGTTCCAAAAGCCCCGTTGTTTCAAATACCCGTTCGAAAAGTTTTCAGGTTTATCCCAAGCCAAGTTGAACGAAGGAATCTTTGTTGGTCCAGATATCCGCAATCTCATGAAGGATAAAGAATTTGAGACACGGTAGCAACGGAAAAAGAAACTTGGGTTGCTTCCAAAGATGTCGTCAGTAAATTTCTGGGTAATTACAAGGATCCTGATTATTAGGAAATTGTAATGAAAATGCTGGACAAATTTAAAACTTTGGGTAGCTTCATGAGTGTAAAAATGCATTTCCTTTGCTCACATCTGAACTTTTTACCTGATAATTTAGGAGCAGTCAGCGAAGAAGAAGAAGAAAGGTTCCATCAAGATATCAGATATATGGAACGTAAATATCAAGGAAGATGGGACAAGAACATGCTACTAACTACTGTTGAATGATAGCTCGAGATAGATCTGAGATTTAGCATAAAAGAAGATCATCAAAAATAAGTTTCAGAGGAAAACGAGTATATCCTTAAATAGAAACTTTTCTCTTTTTTACGTTACCTTTAAATTACCAATAAGTTTTTTGCTTGTTTTGTATTTGTTTCAAACTTTCATGTACACATACACAATATTTGCTATTTTTGGTCAATCGTCAATTTTACGTAAGCTATCTTAATTTTAAAAAAAATTAATTACAATTTTATGTTGGTGATTTTCTTCCAGAAACTGATATAAAAAGTTTAAACGCAAGGAACTTATTGTTTTTCTCTCGACCAGAGGTGACTTGTGCGGTCTGGTAACAGTATTTTTTATTCATTTTGACCTATAAAAAATTAGCTGATAGCTCAAAAATCAATTTTCTTTCACAAGATTAAATTTTACATAGATCAAAATGAATGAAGAGAGCAGTTACCGGATAGTACTTGAAAAATTGTTTGAGAAAATTCCTTTCCAAATAGGATTTTAGTAAAAACATTAATATCGATTTTACAAAAAATCCTAATGTGATTAGGAAAAATGAAGATCATTTTCGAAATCAGCACATCAAATAACATATAAATCAACAATAAATTCTCTTGTATTTTTCAAAACCTTCAATTTCGCAGGCTTGTGTTATTGAACCATATTTTTGTTAATATTGGTGTAATGCTTTAGTTATTTTTTGAAGATTTATTTTTTCTCCTTTAAGGTTAACATTGTTCTTGTATCAGAAAGTTAAGTTAGTTGCTTATGTTAATTTTTTAAAAATTTAGTTATTTCTGCCATCAGTCTGTAAATGTGTCTGTTCTAAAAGATCAAAACAAAGAATTAAGTTTGCAAGTTGTGAGATATAAAAGCAGTCTAAAAGAAATATGGTTTTCTTGTTTAATGTTCTATTTAAGTTTTACTTGATGATGTAGTAAAGTCTCTTTAGCTTAATTCATAACACAAATATTTATCATATTTTTAGATAAAATTCAGTTACAGAGTTTGGACATAGTTATCCAGTTGCACATTTTATTACTAGCAGTTTAGATGCAGAAACCATTAAGTATTTCTTTCTCTTAAATCTAAAATTCCAAACCTAAATTGTAATTGTATAATGACTAATAATAAATTTACAGCTGATCCATTCAATACGATTTTTGAAAAGGTTTCACATTTGCTATGTAAATGGCACATTCACAGAACCTGGCAAAGACAATTATCAGCTAAGGTTAAAGATGTATAATTACAAAATGAACTATACACAGACTTATTATTTCTTACAAAAATTGTTGCTCTGCTGTTTACCTCTTATTTTGTACGAAATTATTGTTCACCACAGTTCTGCAACTAAGTTCTACAGTAGGCAGTGCACCCGCCGATCAAGCAGTTGGCCGTGAGCTCATTTATGTCATATGCAAAGAAAATAAATTTTAAAAAATCTGTGCTGTGACTAACTATTAAATGTTGTGATGTAATATCCTGTTATTGTCTTGTTCTGTAAATGCTGTTATTTATGTCTAAACTCTGATGGATTCTGCAATAGAAATATTAAATAAGATTAATCAGACACTACCCCTCTCTTTCAGACATAAATAACCTGACTAAATTGAAGACCTGCAAAAGAATTGAAAATAAGAAACCGAGCAGCAAACCTCTCGTAACAATAATTTATTTAATTTTAACAATTTAACTCTCAATGTAACTTTGTAACCCAGTAACCTATCAACACTTAGACATAACTTAAAATTGTAACAATGAGAAATATCTTCCTTTAGTTTTTACTTCTTTTACTAGACTGTAACTATGTGATTCAAAAATTCATTTTTGCAAAACTCATTATAACTATAATACTTGAGTGAACACCTGAATGCTGGAAGATTGAGTTGAGAGAATTAGTTCAACCTCATGACAAGTTAAACATGCATGGAGGAAGTGGGCCAATTTTTTATTGTTAATAAAAGCTTTTTGGTCGACTAGCAAAGCACGAGAGCGATTGCCTAATTGGGGATGTGTGCTCCAATGTTCTGTTAACTGCGTCAACATGCCTTCAGATATTAACACCCTTTTCAACTCCTTTTTTATGTTTTGATTTTTTAAGTGACGAATGCACCAAATTCCAAAGTATGAGTTGGAGTAGCGCTTCCACCCAAAAGTGTAGTGAAACTACTCTGAAGGTGTTGCAAGTATTCCCGGATGTTGGATGAGCCAGGTTTAATAAATCGTGGGCATTTTTTATTTTATATATATATAAATGTATGTGTGCATGCTTATAACACTTTCCTGGTTATTAAAAATGTTCTCTTAAAATGTATACTTCCGTGTTAAATGATCCTCTTTCACTCTGTAATTCAAGTTGATTCAAACTAATACATGCAATCTTTGGTCAGATTTACAATTTGAAAAGTTGTGTTTTTAACTATATACTCAACCATCAGTTGAAATCTTAACAAGATATCTTGATTGCAATTCAAGATATCTTGTTATCTAATTGAAGCAACTTGTTCTGCGTCTGTCTTTTGCCGAGAAGAAAATATTTAACATTACTGCTTTGTAATAATGTTTATTATGCTTTTTAATAACGAGTAGTGAAACTTCTCTAAAGGTGTCGGAAGTTTAATAATTTATGGGTATTTTTCTTATATATGTAATTGTATGTGTGCATGCTTATAACACTCTTCTGCTAATTAAAAATGTTCTCTTAAAATGTATACTTCTGTGTTAAATGTCCCTCTTTCACTCTGTTACTCAAGTTGATTCGAAGTAATGTATTCAATCCTTTTTAGATTTACAATTTAAAAAGCTGTGCTTTTAGTTATATACTTAGCCATTGATTGAAATTTTCACAAGGTATCTTGAGTGCAATACTAATTTGAAGCAACTTGTTCTCTTCTAGCTTTTGCCTGGATTATATAAGGAATTATTCTTTAAATATTTAATATATTTTGTTTTTAATAAAAAAATTTTATTAGTATTCACATTGCCGTTTGTTCTACTGATGATTTACATTTGTCCCGGAGAATAATCTCACAGCATTGTCTGCTTAAAGCTTTTCTGTGAGATATGTTTACCAGGACTTCATGTTTCTACTATGATTTATGCAGATTTTCATTCGCTTTGAAGAATATCTCTGTGCCATAACAAGTCAAAATTTAGTCATTAATTTTGTTATATGTATTAGATATAATTGTAAATTTTTTAAATTCATAAAAAATAATTAAGCTCTTTCTTATTTGGCATAGTTGTCAGATATTAATATAATTTATGTCTTAGATTAGATTCTGACCCACTGCAGAACTTTAAGGTAACATTGTTTCAATTTTTTTAACAAGAAAAATGCTTCTATTTTACAGCTGAATAAGCAGACAAGACTTTTAACTGCTCCTTTTCTCAGGATGTTGTCACTAGTAGCTGTCATAAACCTTATGTGATTGCAGCATCATAGAGTCAAGCTGGCTACCAATACTCTTTGTCTATTGTATAAGAACAAAAAAAAAATAGACATACTTCAAATTTTCTGATCCATTATTATTATATTTTTTTTGTGTCCTATTTTGTACTTTTTACATATATGCTGTACTCTTACTTACAACTAAGAAATAAATAAAAAGGTAAAAATAAAAATTATCAAAAGAAAATGTATCTCATTTTTTTATCATTTCTTGAAGATATATTTTAAGGGAAAGCTGCTATTTTATAGAATATCTATCCAAGGTACTTAGTTCACTTTATATACAAGCTTACTACTATTTCACTGCAACTGTTTCAGTTTAAATAAATTTCAATTTAGAATTTAATGCTACTGTATTTAATTAAAAACTTCTTAAATTTAGAAAATATGTCCAATAGTACGTTAGTAGAAGTCATTTGATTGAAACACTGATAAGTATTGAACAATAGAAGCTAGCACTTGAAGAAAAGCCACAGTTTTGGGAAACTAACTTTTATCGAAGAACGCAAGGATTTTGTGTCACTTTGATGATTTTTCTCTCTCTGAAAATTAAATATTGCGCCCTCTTTCCCAGCCTAAGACCTATTTTTATCCTTCCTCTCGGCAACGACGTTATATATATAAAAGAATGCATCGACGTGACACATCAAAAAAAAAAGCAAGATGCTAAAAGAAAGCCAGAACAGATTTAAAAAGACATATTGTTACCTCAAAAGGCATAATATAAAATTTATCATTTAATTCAGTCAATTGAGCATAAAAATATTATACAATCGTATAAACTTAAAATACAATATTCTGTTAATCTTTAAAGACATTCTAATTTATAAAATTTGAAACGCAAGAAAGATTTTTTTTAAAAAGTAGCTGACTCAATTTTAACTGTTAGTCTTTAAGATGACTTTGTATGAATGATGTGCAAGACATTCCAAAGATTAATATTTTTCAAAAATATTATTTCAATGCCCACCACTTTTGGCAACCTATGGCACGTGACAGGCACTATTGTTTATTTCTGTTTTGTGGGTCCCATTAAGATGGATCAATGTCACCCTTAAAAGGACAGATAGATTACACCTATGCACTAAGCGGGATTCGAACCCAGAACCTTCCTGGTACAAGACCAATTACAGCTTGGTCAACACTTTAAAAAACATAAACACCATATTTGAATTAATTGCATTAATTTATTAACACAGAAACTGTTCAACACGAACAGTTTCTGTGTTAATAAATTCGATTAAAAACACAGTGTGTTAATAAAATCGATTAAAACACAATAAAATTGGACATATATCCAAATTTTAGTACAGTATTTATTTCAAATCAATGCTTGAAATTGGTTAGGATCAGTGACTTTGATTTTGAACCAATATGAAATTTAAACATAAAATGTCAATTCTCTACAAGTAATTATATTCTTCTCAACAAAAATTACAAATTCAATGGTATACAAATCTTAATTTCTGTCTTAAATTAATTATAATTAAAAAAAAGTTGTGATACCTGCCATAGTAGGCAAAAAGAAACGAATGAAATGAGGTCAAGAATCTCCAAAGACAGTATTTGGCCGCTTTTAATTAATCAAATAGTAAAGGAATAGAATATAAATGCCATTTTAACACAAAAAAGACAGTCTTACAGTAACAATATTTTACGAAATCAGACACAAAAATGCACTTTCTCTGAGTAAACCAACTTTTTTTTTTAGTGATGCATATGTCTGACCCCCAAGATATTGGGGGCAGCCGGAACTCTGGAAGTACGGTTCCAATAGTTTGGACAGAAGAGAATTCCAAAATTTGGATCCCTTCATGTTAATTTTTTTTTTTTTTTTTTTTTTGTTCAGTACTTTTTAAACGAATTGAAAGATTTTTGTTCACAATTGTAAAATTCGTTTATTTAAATTTAATTCCACTCA
The DNA here is from genome assembly GCF_982258835.1 of Parasteatoda tepidariorum. NCBI lineage: Eukaryota > Metazoa > Arthropoda > Arachnida > Araneae > Theridiidae > Parasteatoda > Parasteatoda tepidariorum. The sequence goes on along the minus strand of NW_028257417.1, from coordinate 254,256 downwards.
AAATATACCTTTTAGTAAATGATCATTGTTTTTTTTTTTTAATATAAGTCTTAAAATTGTATAGTGGATAATTTTTTTACATCATTTTAAAGAATGCAATTTTAAATAGCAAAATTTCAGTGAAATCAGTCAATTATTGAAAAGTTAAATTTTGAAAAAAATTTCTACCTTGCAGTTCAATTTTTCGACTTTTATTAAATAAAATAATTACCATTTACTATAAGTTATATTTTGCATAGAATTTTCTTTTGGATAAACGAATTTTATAGCTAAGAGCAAAAATGTTTGAAATTCTTTCTATAAGTTTTCGAGATATCGTGAAGTACACAAAAAGTAAAATATTAACATTAATTGTTCTAAACTTTGGACTGCTCTCTTGACGAAACTATTGGGACATTACCTCCCAGAACTACAACGTACTGCTGTGCTAGTTTTGGAGCTCCCTCTTTCGATAGCGCTATGCATACTCTCCAGAAAAACTTTAGTTATTTAGCAGATAAATGAGAACGATAAAGCGTAAGCTCGGTCACATTTTCATTATTTATTCATTTTGTACAAGAAACTAGCGTTAAGGCAATATATTAAACTTTTTTAAATGAAAATGTATAATACAAAAAGCAGAGCCGTTTTGGGGGCCCTCGGCCTGCCTTCATTTGGGAGCTCTTTATGAGTAATTTCAAAGAAAAAATTTTGCTTTTGAATAATTTTTATTTTAAGATAGTAAAACATTGATACATTATTATAAAAGCTTTAATTACATTATTTTCACCAAAAGTTTAAGGTAGCAATACTTTTTACGCGTTTTGAGAGGTGAAGCCCTCTATCACATTGCTAAAAAATCAATTTCCAGCACATCATTTTCAATGCTCATGGTAAATCATTTTTTCTTAAGTCATTTTTAGTTCATTTTTTATCAAGTTTAGTATGGAGAATGAATGTGCGCCACTGCATCTAGTTATCATGAGTGACAATTGTCCAATGTCACGCTTGAAAAAAATATGACAAACGTCAATGTATGGAAACGTGTCTCCGAGAATGTTGTTTTTTACTATTTTATGCATCTATTCCAAATTTATCTAACTTATTCTACTAGGCCAAATCATGCTTGAAATGTTCTAATTATAGCTCTAGTTCTTTTTCGTTCATATCACTGGCATAAAATGTTCAAAATTTATAACGGTGAAGCGTTAGTTCCTTGCTCTTTATTTTTTATTCCATTATGCGATCTTTCACTAAGAAAGATACTTGATTTTAAACACAGAACACATTTCGCATGCTAAACTATAGTGAAAATATTGTAAAAGGAGTTAAAAAAATATATAATAAAAATAAACTAATTTTCCAGGAATTTTCGAATTTCTAAGCATTATTTGAAATTTCCCGAATAAAAAAAATAATTTTTTTGTATAGGATTTTTTAATATATCGAAAAACACAATAAATAAATAATATAATGTAAGAAAAACAAAATATAAAAAATTTTAGAAATTATCCTCAGATGGGGTTCGAACCTGCACCCCATCGCTTAAGGCGTAAGTCACTAGAACGCAGTTTTAGCCGTTGAACCACGTTTATACGAAGATCGAGCTACTACATAGCTTCAAGTACCTTCTCCCGGTGAGCTAAGGAAAAGACTTAAGGGGCGTTTGCAGCCCCCCTTAAAGGTCTATAAAAATTTTCCTTTGCAGGGTGGTTTGGCTCATAGAGGCCAACTGTCCGTCCGAGTTTGAAAATTATAGCTTAATATTAAAGGGAGTTAGACGGACTTGAAATTTGAAACTTTCTGACGTCATTTTATTTTATTTTATTTTTTATTCCATTATGCGTTCTTTCACCAAGAAAGACACTTGATTTCAAACACGGAACACATTTCGCATGCTAAACTATCGTGAAAATATTATAAAAGAAGTTTCAAAAAATAATATAATAAAAATAAGCTAATTTTCCTGGATTTTTCGAGTTTTTAAGCATTATTTGAAATTTCCCAAATAAAAAAAATTATTTTTTACATATAGGATCCTTTAATATATCAAAAAACACATTAAATAAATAATATAATGTAAAAAAAAAAAAAAAAAAAGAAATTAAAAATTTTAAAAATCAACCTCTGCCGGGGATCGAACCCGCACCCCTTCGCTTAAGGCGAAAGTCACCAGCAGGCTGTCGTAGCCGTTGAACCACGTTTACACAGAGATGGGGCTACTACATAGCTTCAAGTACCCTCTCCCGGTGAGCTAAACAAAAGACTTAAGGGGCGCTTGCAGCCCCACCAATAGGCCTATAAAAATTTTCCTCTGTAGGGTGGTTCGGCTCATAGAGGCCAAATTTCCGCCCGAGTTTGGAATTTATAGCTTAATATTAAAGGGAGTTAGATGGGCTTGAAGTTTGAACCTTTTTCCCGCCATTTTATTTTATTTTTTATTCCATTATGCGTTCTTTCACCTAGAAAGACACTTGATTTCAAACACAGAACACATTTCGCATGCTAAACAATCGTGAAAATATTGTAAAAGAAATTTTAAAAAATAATATCATAAAAATAAACTAATTTTCCGGGATTTTTCGAGTTTTTGAGCATTATTTGAAATTTCCTGGAAAATAAAAATTATTTTTTACTTATAGGATCCTTTAATATATCGAAAAGCACATTAAATAAATAATATAAAGTAAAAAAAAAGACAAAAGAAAAAAATATAAGAAATTTTAAAAATTTCTCTCGGCCGGGGTTCGAACCTGCACCATTTCGCTTAAGGCGTAAGTCACTAGCAAGCGGTCTTAGCCATTGAACCACGTTTACACGGTCATTGGGCTACTACATAGATTCAAATACCTTCCCTCGGTTAGCTAAACAAAAGACTTGAGGGGCCTTTCTGGCCCCTCTAATTGGTCTATAAAAATTTCCAATGGTAGGGTTATTCGGCTCATCGAGGCCAACTTTCGATCCGAGTTTGAAATTTATAGCTTAATATTAAAGAGAGTTAGATGGACTTGAAATTTGGACCTTTTTCCCGCCATTTTATTTTATTTTTTATTCCATTATGCGTTCTTTCACCAAGAAAGACACTTGATTTTAAGCATGGAACACATTTCGAATGCTAAACTATCGTGAAAATATTGTACAAGGAATTTTAAAAAATAATATAATAAAAATAAATTAATTTTCCAGGAATTTTCGAGTTTCTAAGCATTATTTGAAATTTACCGAATAAGAAAAATTATTTTTTTGAATAGAATTCTTTAATATATCGAAAAACACAATAAATAAATAATATAATGTAAAAAAAAAAAAAAAAAAAAGAAAAAAATATAAAAAATTTTAAAAATAATCCTCAGATGGGGTTCGAACCCGCACCCCATCGTTTAAGGCGTAAGTCACTAGCATGCAGTCTTAGCCGTTGAAATACGTTTATACGGAGATCGGGCTACTTCATAGCTTCAAGTACTCTCTCCCGGTGAGCTAAAGAAAAGACTTCAGGGGCGTTTGCAGCCCCCCTAATAGGTCTATAATAAATTTTCTTTGTAGGGTGGTGCGGCTCATAGAGGACAACTTTCCATCCGAAATTGAAAATTATAACTTAATATTAAAGGGAGTTAGACGGACTTGAAATTTGAACCTATCTCCCGTCATTTTATTTTATTTTATTTTTTATTCCATTATGCTTTCTTTAAACAAGAAAGACATTTGATTTCAAACACAGAACACATTTCGCAACTTATAATTTTCAAACTCTGCGGGAAATAAGAGTTTTATATACCAACCAATCGTACCAAAGGGAATTTTTATACACTAATTAGGGGGCACATAATGGGCCAAAATAGATTTTGTTAATTAACCGGAAGGAAGTTCTTTAAGCTATATATTCGAGGAAGCATCGTGTGAGTCGTGGTCTGGTTGTTAGCGCTATGGGGAAAGAAGTTTGTAGACTCGGTGGTCAGGGGTTCGGTCCAGGTCACGGATTAATTTTTAATTCTTTTTCTATTTACTTTATTTCATTTTTTAAAATTTATTTTTCGATATTTCAACGTGAATAAAGTGTTATATAGATAAAAATAATTATTTTTCTTTGGGAAAATAGGATTAATAGCTGAAAAAGGGATAAATTTCGTCTCCGGAGCTACGCACACCACTCACTCCGTAACTCCCTTTAATATTAACTTATAATTTTCAAACTCTGCCAGAAAATAGAGTTATATATACCAAAATATCATACCAAGGAAAATTTTTATACACTAATTAGAGAGCACATAATGGGCCAAAATAGATTTTGTTAATTAACCGGAAGGAAGTTCTTTAAGCTACATATTCGTGGAAGGAACGTGTGAGTCGTTGTGAGGGTGTTAGCGCCTTGGGTAAAGAAGTTTGTAGACCCAGTGGTCAGGGGTTCGGTGCTGATCACGCATTAATTTTTAATTTTTAAAAAAAAATTTTTTGTTTAACTTTTTTTAAATTTCATTTTTCGATAATTCAACGTGAATAAAGTGTTTGATATCAAAAAAATAATTATTCTTCTTTGGGAAATAGGGAATATTAGCTAAAAAACGGATAAATTTCGACTCAGGAGCTACGCACACGACTCACTCCGTAACTCTCTTTAATATTAACTTATAATTTTCAAACTCTGCCGAAAATTAGAGTTTTATATACCAACCAATCGTACCAAAAGGGATTTTTATACACTAATTAGGGGGCACATAAAGGTCCAAAATAGATTTTGTTAATTAAACGGAAGGAAGTTCTTTAAGCTATATATTCGTGGAAGCATCGTGTGAGTCGTGGTGTGGTTGTTAGCGCTATGGGTAAAGAAGTTTGTAGACGCGGTGGTCAGGGGTTCGGTCCAGGTCACGGATTAATTTTTAATTTTTTTTTTTATTTACCTTATTTTATTTTTTAAAATTTATTTTTCGATATTTCAACGTGAATAAAGTGTTATATAGATAAAAATAATTATTTTTCTTTGGGAATGTGGGATTAATAGCTGAAAAAGGGATACATTTCGTCTCCGGAGCTACGCACACCACTCACTCCGTAGCTCCCTTTAATATTAACTTATAATTTTCAAACTCTGCCAGAAAATAGAGTTTTATATACCAAAACATCATACCAAGAAAAATTTTTATGCGCTAATTAGAGAGCACATAATGGGCCAAAATAGATTTTGTTAATTAATCGGAAGGAAGTTCTTTAAGCTATATATTCGTGGAAGCATCGTGTGAGTCGTGGTGTGATTGTTAGCGCTATGGGTAAAGAAGTTTGTAGACGCGGTGGTCAGGGGTTCGGTCCAGGTCACGGAGTAATTTTTAATTTTTTTTTCTATTTACCTTATTTTATTTTTTAAAATTTATTTTTCGATATTTCAAAGTGAATAAAGTGTTATATAGAGGAAAATAATTATTTTTCTTTGGGAAAATGGGATTAATAGCTGAAAAAGGGATAAATTTCATCTCCGGAGCTACGCACACCACTCACTGCGTAACTCCCTTTAATATTAACTTATAATTTTCAAACTCTGCCAGAAAATAGAGTTTTATATACCAAAACATCATACCAAGGAAAATTTTTATACCCTAATTAGAGAGCACATAATGGGCCAAAATAGATTTTGTTAATTAACCGCAAGGAAGTTCTTTAAGCTATATATTCGTGCAAGCATCGTGTGAGTCTTGGTGTGGTTGTTAGCGCTATGGGTAAAGAAGTTTGTAGATGCGGTGGTCAGGGGTTCGGTCAGGGTCACGTTTTAATTTTTAATTTTTTTTTCTTTTCATTTCATTTAACTTTTTTTATATTTCATTTTTCGATATTTCAACGTGAATAAAGTGTTATATAGAGAGAAATGATTATTTTTCTTTGGGAATGTGGGATTAATAGCTGAAAAAGGGATAAATTTCGTCTCCGGAGCTACGCACACCACTCACTCCGTAGCTCCCTTTAATATTAACTTATAATTTTCAAACTCTGATAGAAAATAGAGTTTTATATACCAAAACATCATACCAAGGAAAATTTTTATACGCTAATTAGAGAGCACATAATGGGCCAAAATAGATTTTGTTAATTAACCGGAAGGAAGTTCTTTAAGCTATATATTCGTGGAAGCATCGTGTGAGTCGTGGTGTGGTTGTTAGGGCTTTGGGTAAAGAAGTTTGTAGACGCGGTGGGCAGGGGTTCGGTCCAGGTCACGGATTAATTTTTAATTTTTTTTTCTATTTACCTTATTTTATTTTTTAAAATTTATTTTTCGATATTTCAACGTGAATAAAGTGTTATATAGAGAAAAATAATTATTTTTCTTTGGGAAAATGGGATTAATAGCTGGAAAAAGGGATAAATTTCATCTCCGGAGCTACGCACACCACTCACTCCGTAACTCCCTTTAATATTAACTTATAATTTTCAAACTCTGCCAGAAAATAGAGTTTTATATACCAAAACATCATACGAAGGAAAATTTTTATACCCTAATTAGAGAGCACATAATGGGCCAAAATAGATTTTGTTAATTAACCGCAAGGAAGTTCTTTAAGCTATATATTCGTGGAAGCATCGTGTGAGTCTTGGTGTGGTTGTTAGCGCTATGGGTAAAGAAGTTTGTAGATGCGGTGGTCAGGGGTTCGGTCAGGGTCACGGTTTAATTTTTAATTTTTTTTTCTTTTCATTTCATTTAACTTTTTTTATATTTCATTTTTCGATATTTCAACGTGAATAAAGTGTTATATAGAGAGAAATAATTATTTTTCTTTGGGAATGTGGGATTAATAGCTGAAAAAGGGATAAATTTCGTCTCCGGAGCTACGCACACCACTCACTCCGTAGCTCCCTTTAATATTAACTTATAATTTTCAAACTCTGATAGAAAATAGAGTTTTATATACCAAAACATCATACCAAGGAAAATTTTTATACGCTAATTAGAGAGCACATAATGGGCCAAAATAGATTTTGTTAATTAACCGGAAGGAAGTTCTTTAAGCTATATATTCGTGGAAGCATCGTGTGAGTCGTGGTGTGGTTGTTAGCGCTTTGGGTAAAGAAGTTTGTAGACGCGGTGGGCAGGGGTTCGGTCCAGGTCACGGATTAATTTGTAATTTTTTTTTCTATTTACCTTATTTTATTTTTTAAAATTTATTTTTCGATATTTCAACGTGAATAAAGTGTTATATAGAGAAAAATAATTATTTTTCTTTGGGAAAATGGGATTAATAGCTGGAAAAAGGGATAAATTTCATCTCCGGAGCTACGCACACCACTCACTCCGTAACTCCCTTTAATATTAACTTACAATTTTCAAACTCTGCCAGAAAATAGAGTTTTATATACCAAAACATCATACCAAGGAAAATTTTTATACACTAATTAGAGAGCACATAATGGGCCAAAATAGATTTTGTTAATTAACCGGAAGGAAGTTCTTTAAGCTATATATTCGTAGAAGCATCGTGTGAGTCGTGGTGTGGTTGTTAGCGCTTTGGGTAAAGAAGTTTGTAGACGCGGTGGTCATAGGTTCAGTCCAGGGCACAGATTAATTTTAAATTTTTTTTTCTATTTACCTTATTTTACTTTTTAAAATTTATTTTTCGATATTTCAACGTGAATAAAGTGTTATATAGATAAAAATAATTATTTTTCTTTGGGAAAGTGGGATTAATAGCTGAAAAAGGGATAAATTTCGTCTCCGGAGCTACGCACACCACTCACTCCGTAACTCCCTTTAATATTAACTTATAATTTTCAAACTCTGCCAGAAAATAGAGTTTTATATACCAAAACATCATACTAAGGAAAATTTTTATACACTAATTAGAGAGCACATAATGGGCCAAAAGAGATTTTGTTAATTAACCGGAAGGAAGTTCTTTAAGCTATATATTCTTGGAAGCATCGTGTGAGTCGTGGTGTGGTTGTTAGCGCTATGAGTAAAGAAGTTTGTAGACGCGGTGGTCAGGGGTTCGGTCCAGGTCACGGATTAATTTTTAATTTTTTTTTCTATTTATCTTATTTTATTTTTTAAAATTTATTTTTCGATATTTCAACGAGAATAAAGTGTTATATAGATAAAAATAATTATTTTTCTTTGGGAAAATGGGATTAATAGCTGAAAAAGGGATAAATTTCGTCTCCGGAGCTACGCACACCACTGACTCCGGAACTCCCTTTAATATTAACTTATAATTTTCAAACTCTGCCAGAAAATAGAGTTTTATATACCAAAACATCATACCAAAGAAAATTTTTATACACTAATTAGAGAGCACATAGTGGGCCAAAATAGCTTTTGTTAATTAACCTCAAGGAAGTTCTTTAAGCTATATATTCGTGGAAGCATCGTGTGAGTCTTGGTGTGGTTGTTAGCGCTATGGGTAAAGAAGTTTGTAGATGCGGTGGTCAGGGTCACGGTTTAATTTTTAATTTTTTTTTCTTTTCATTTCATTTAACTTTTTTTATATTTCATTTTTCGATATTTCAACGTGAATAAAGTGTTATATATAGAGAAATAATTATTTTTCTTTGGGAATGTGGGATTAATAGCTGAAAAAGGGATAAATTTCGTCTCCGGAGCTACGCACACCACTCACTCCGTAGCTCCTTTTAATATTATCTTATAATTTTCTAACTCTGCCAGAAAATAGAGTTTTATATACCAAAACATCATACCAAGGAAAATTTTTATACGCTAATTAGAGAGCACATAATGGGCCAAAATAGATTTTGTTAATTAACCGGAAGGAATTTCTTTAAGCTATATATTCGTGGAAGCATCGTGTGAGTCGTGGTGTGATTGTTAGCGCTATGGGTAAAGAAGTTTGTAGACGCGGTGGTCAGGGGTTCGGTCCAGGTCAAGGATTAATTTTTAATTTTTTTTTCTATTTACCTTATTTTATTTTTTAAAATTTATTTTTCGATATTTCAAAGTGAATAAAGTGTTATATAGAGAAAAATAATTATTTTTCTTTGGGAAAATGGGATTAATAGCTGAAAAAGGGATAAATTTCATCTCCGGAGCTACGCACACCACTCACTGCGTAACTCCCTTTAATATTAACTTATAATTTTCAAACTCTGCCAGAAAATAGAGTTTTATATACCAAAACATCATACCAAGGAAAATTTTTATACCCTAATTAGAGAGCACATAATGGGCCAAAATAGATTTTGTTAATTAACCGCAAGGAAGTTCTTTAAGCTATATATTCGTGGAAGCATCGTGTGAGTCTTGGTGTGGTTGTTAGCGCTATGGGTAAAGAAGTTTGTAGATGCGGTGGTCAGGGGTTCGGTCAGGGTCACGGTTTACTTTTTAATTTTTTTTTCTTTTCATTTCATTTAACTTTTTTTATATTTCATTTTTCGATATTTCAATGTGAATAAAGTGTTATATAGAGAGAAATAATTATTTTTCTTTGGGAATGTGGGATTAATAGCTGAAAAAGGGATAAATTTCGTCTCCGGAGCTACGCACACCACTCACTCCGTAGCTCCCTTTAATATTAACTTATAATTTTCAAACTCTGCCAGAAAATAGAGTTTTATATACCAAAACATTATACCAAGGAAAATTTTTATACGCTAATTACAGAGCACATAATGGGCCAAAATAGATTTTGTTAATTAAACGGAAGGAAGTTCTTTAAGCTATATATAGCTCCCTTTAATATTAACTTATAATTTTCAAACTCTGCCAGAAAATAGAGTTTTATATACCAAAACATTATACCAAGGAAAATTTTTATACGCTAATTACAGAGCACATAATGGGCCAAAATAGATTTTGTTAATTAAACGGAAGGAAGTTCTTTAAGCTATATATTCGTTTAAGCATCGTGTGAGTCGTGGTGTGGTTGTTAGCGCTATGGGTAAAGAAGTTTGTAGACGCGGTGATCAGGGGTTCGGACCAGGTCACGGATTAATTTTTAATTTTTCTTTCTATTTACCTTATTTTATTTTTTAAAATTTATTTTTCGATATTTCAACATGAATAAAGTGCTATATAGAGAAAAATAATTATTTTTCTTTGGGAAAATGGGATTAATAGCTGAAAAAGGGATAAATTTCATCTCCGGAGCTACGCACACCACTCACTCCGTAACTCCCTTTAATATTAACTTATAATTTTCAAACTCTGCCAGAAAATAGAGTTTTATATACCAAAACATCAGACCAAGGAAAATTTTTATACACTAATTAGAGAGCACTTAATGGGCCAAAATAGATTTTGTTAATTAACCGGAAGGAAGTTCTTTAAGCTATATATTCTTGGAAGCATCGTGTGAGTCGTGGTGTGGTTGTTAGCGCTATGAGTAAAGAAGTTTGTAGACGCGGTGGTCAGGGGTTCGGTCCAGGTCACGGATTAATTTTTAATTTTTTTTTCTATTTATCTTATTTTATTTTTTAAAATTTATTTTTCGATATTTCAACGAGAATAAAGTGTTATATAGATAAAAATAATTATTTTTCTTTGGGAAAATGGGATTAATAGCTGAAAAAGGGATAAATTTCGTCTCCGGAGCTACGCACACCACTGACTCCGGAACTCCCTTTAATATTAACTTATAATTTTCAAACTCTGCCAGAAAATAGAGTTTTATATACCAAAACATCATACCAAGGAAAATTTTTATACACTAATTAGAGAGCACATAGTGGGCCAAAATAGCTTTTGTTAATTAACCGCAAGGAAGTTCTTTAAGCTATATATTCATGGAAGCATCGTGTGAGTCTTGGTGTGGTTGTTAGCGCTATGGGTAAAGAAGTTTGTAGATGCGGTGGTCAGGGGTTCGGTCAGGGTCACGGTTTAATTTTTAATTTTTTTTTCTTTTCATTTCATTTAACTTTTTTCATATTTCATTTTTCGATATTTCAACGTGAATAAAGTGTTATATATAGAGAAATAATTATTTTTCTTTGGGAATGTGGGATTAATAGCTGAAAAAGGGATAAATTTCGTCTCCGGAGCTACGCACACCACTCACTCCGTAGCTCCTTTTAATATTATCTTATAATTTTCAAACTCTGCCAGAAAATAGAGTTTTATATACCAAAACATCATACCAAGGAAAATTTTTATACGCCAATTAGAGAGCACATAATGGGCCAAAATAGATTTTGTTAATTAACCGGAAGGAATTTCTTTAAGCTATATATTCGTGGAAGCATCGTGTGAGTCGTGGTGTGATTGTTAGCGCTATGGGTAAAGAAGTTTGTAGAAGCGGTGGTCAGGGGTTCGGTCCAGGTCACGGATTAATTTTTAATTTTTTTTTCTATTTACCTTATTTTATTTTTTAAAATGTATTTTTCGATATTTCAAAGTGAATAAAGTGTTATATAGAGAAAAATAATTATTTTTCTTTGGGAAAATGGGATTAATAGCTGAAAAAGGGATAAATTTCATCTCCGGAGCTACGCACACCACTCACTGCGTAACTCCCTTTAATATTAACTTATAATTTTCAAACTCTGCCAGAAAATAGAGTTTTATATACCAAAACATCATACCAAGGAAAATTTTTATACCCTAATTAGAGAGCACATAATGGGCCAAAATAGATTTTGTTAATTAACCGCAAGGAAGTTCTTTAAGCTATATATTCGTGGAAGCATCGTGTGAGTCTTGGTGTGGTTGTTAGCGCTATGGGTAAAGAAGTTTGTAGATGCGGTGGTCAGGGGTTCGGTCAGGGTCACGGTTTACTTTTTAATTTTTTTTTTCTTTTCATTTCATTTAACTTTTTTTATATTTCATTTTTCGATATTTCAATGTCAATAAAGTGTTATATAGAGAGAAATAATTATTTTTCTTCGGGAATGTGGGATTAATAGCTGAAAAAGGGATAAATTTCGTCTCCGGAGCTACGCACACCACTCACTCCGTAGCTCCCTTTAATATTAACTTATAATTTTCAAACTCTGCCAGAAAATAGAGTTTTATATACCAAAACATTATACCAAGGAAAATTTTTATACGCTAATTACAGAGCACATAATGGGCCAAAATAGATTTTGTTAATTAAACGGAAGGAAGTTCTTTAAGCTATATATAGCTCCCTTTAATATTAACTTATAATTTTCAAACTCTGCCAGAAAATAGAGTTTTATATACCAAAACATTATACCAAGGAAAATTTTTATACGCTAATTACAGAGCACATAATGGGCCAAAATAGATTTTGTTAATTAAACGGAAGGAAGTTCTTTAAGCTATATATTCGTTTAAGCATCGTGTGAGTCGTGGTGTGGTTGTTAGCGCTATGGGTAAAGAAGTTTGTAGACGCGGTGATCAGGGGTTCGGACCAGGTCACGGATTAATTTTTAATTTTCCTTTCTATTTACCTTATTTTATTTTTTAAAATTTATTTTTCGATATTTCAACGTGAATAAAGTGCTATATAGAGAAAAATAATTATTTTTCTTTGGGAAAATGGGATTAATAGCTGAAAAAGGGATAAATTTCATCTCCGGAGCTACGCACACCACTGACTCCGGAACTCCCTTTAATATTAACTTATAATTTTCAAACTCTGCCAGAAAATAGAGTTTTATATACCAAAACATCATACCAAGGAAAATTTTTATACACTAATTAGAGAGCACATAGTGGGCCAAAATAGCTTTTGTTAATTAACCGCAAGGAAGTTCTTTAAGCTATATATTCATGGAAGCATCGTGTGAGTCTTGGTGTGGTTGTTAGCGCTATGGGTAAAGAAGTTTGTAGATGCGGTGGTCAGGGGTTCGGTCAGGGTCACGGCTTAATTTTTAATTTTTTTTTCTTTTCATTTCATTTAACTTTTTTTATATTTCATTTTTCGATATTTCAACGTGAATAAAGTGTTATATATAGAGAAATAATTATTTTTCTTTGGGAATGTGGGATTAATAGCTGAAAAAGGGATAAATTTCGTCTCCGGAGCTACGCACACCACTCACTCCGTAGCTCCTTTTAATATTATCTTATAATTTTCAAACTCTGCCAGAAAATAGAGTTTTATATACCAAAACATCATACCAAGGAAAATTTTTATACGCTAATTAGAGAGCACATAATGGGCCAAAATAGATTTTGTTAATTAACCGGAAGGAATTTCTTTAAGCTATATATTCGTGGAAGCATCGTGTGAGTCGTGGTGTGATTGTTAGCGCTATGGGTAAAGAAGTTTGTAGACGCGGTGGTCAGGGGTTCGGTCCAGGTCACGGATTAATTTTTAATTTTTTTTTCTATTTACCTTATTTTATTTTTTAAAATTTATTTTTCGATATTTCAAAGTGAATAAAGTGTTATATAGAGAAAAATAATTATTTTTCTTTGGGAAAATGGGATTAATAGCTGAAAAAGGGATAAATTTCATCTCCGGAGCTACGCACACCACTCACTGCGTAACTCCCTTTAATATTAACTTATAATTTTCAAACTCTGCCAGAAAATAGAGTTTTATATACCAAAACATCATACCAAGGAAAATTTTTATACCCTAATTAGAGAGCACATAATGGGCCAAAATAGATTTTGTTAATTAACCGCAAGGAAGTTCTTTAAGCTATATTTTCGTGGAAGCATCGTGTGAGTCTTGGTGTGGTTGTTAGCGCTATGGGTAAAGAAGTTTGTAGATGCGGTGGTCAGGGGTTCGGTCAGGGTCACGGTTTACTTTTTAATTTTTTTTTCTTTTCATTTCATTTAACTTTTTTTATATTTCATTTTTCGATATTTCAATGTCAATAAAGTGTTATATAGAGAGAAATAATTATTTTTCTTTGGGAAAATGGGATTAATAGCTGAAAAAGGGATAAATTTCGTCTCCGGAGCTACGCACACCAGTGACTCCGTAACTCCCTTTAATATTAACTTATAATTTTCAAACTCTGCCAGAAAATAGAGTTTTATATACCAAAACATTATACCAAGGAAAATTTTTATACGCTAATTACAGAGCACATAATGGGCCAAAATAGATTTTGTTAATTAAACGGAAGGAAGTTCTTTAAGCTATATATTCGTTTAAGCATCGTGTGAGTCGTGGTGTGGTTGTTAGCGCTATGGGTAAAGAAGTTTGTAGACGCGGTGATCAGGGGTTCGGACCAGGTCACGGATTAATTTTTAATTTTTCTTTCTATTTACCTTATTTTATTTTTTAAAATTTATTTTTCGATATTTCAACGTGAATAAAGTGCTATATAGAGAAAAATAATTATTTTTCTTTGGGAAAATGGGATTAATAGCTGAAAAAGGGATAAATTTCATCTCCGGAGCTACGCACACCACTCACTCCGTAACTCCCTTTAATATTAACTTATAATTTTCAAACTCTGCCAGAAAATAGAGTTTTATATACCAAAACATCATACCAAGGAAAATTTTTATACACTAATTAGAGAGCACATAATGGGCCAAAATAGATTTTGTTAATTAACCGGAAGGAAGTTCTTTAAGCTATATATTCGTGGAAGCATCGTGTGAGTCGTGGTGTGGTTGTTAGCGCTTTGGGTAAGGAAGTTTGTAGACGCGGTGGTCATAGGTTCAGTCCAGGGCACGGATTAATTTTAAATTTTTTTTTCTATTTACCTTATTTTATTTTTTAAAATTTATTTTTCGATATTTCAACGTGAATAAAGTGTTATATAGATAAAAATAATTATTTTTCTTTGGGAAAGTGGGATTAATAGCTGAAAAAGGGATAAATTTCGTCTCCGGAGCTACGCACACCACTCACTCCGTAACTCCCTTTAATATTAACTTATAATTTTCAAACTCTGCCAGAAAATAGAGTTTTATATACCAAAACATCATACTAAGGAAAATTTTTATACACTAATTAGAGAGCACATAATGGGCCAAAAGAGATTTTGTTAATTAACCGGAAGGAAGTTCTTTAAGCTATATATTCGTGGAAGCATCGTGTGAGTCGTGGTGTGGTTGTTAGCGCTATGAGTAAAGAAGTTTGTAGACGCGGTGGTCAGGGGTTCGGTCCAGGTCACGGTTTAATTTTTAATTTTTTTTTCTATTTATCTTATTTTATTTTTTAAAATTTATTTTTCGATATTTCAGCGAGAATAAAGTGTTATATAGATAAAAATAATTATTTTTCTTTGGGAAAATGGAATTAATAGCTGAAAAAGGGATAAATTTCGTCTCCGGAGCTACGCACACCACTGACTCCGTAACTCCCTTTAATATTAACTTATAATTTTCAAACTCTGCCAGAAAATAGAGTTTTATATACCAAAACATCATACCAAGGAAAATTTTTATACACTAATTAGAGAGCACATAATGGGCCAAAATAGCTTTTGTTAATTAACCGCAAGGAAGTTCTTTAAGCTATATATTCGTGGAAGCATCGTGTGAGTCTTGGTGTGGTTGTTAGCGCTATGGGTAAAGAAGTTTGTAGATGCGGTGGTCAGGGGTTCGGTCAGGGTCACGGTTTAATTTTTAATTTTTTTTTTCTTTTCATTTCATTTAACTTTTTTTATATTTCATTTTTCGATATTTCAACGTGAATAAAGTGTTATATATAGAGAAATAATTATTTTTCTTTGGGAATGTGGGATTAATAGCTGAAAAAGGGATAAATTTCGTCTCCGGAGCTACGCACACCACTCACTCCGTAGCTCCTTTTAATATTATCTTATAATTTTCAAACTCTGCCAGAAAATAGAGTTTTATATACCAAAACATCATACCAAGGAAAATTTTTATACGCTAATTAGAGAGCACATAATGGGCCAAAATAGATTTTGTTAATTAACCGGAAGGAATTTCTTTAAGCTATATATTCGTGGAAGCATCGTGTGAGTCGTGGTGTGATTGTTAGCGCTATGGGTAAAGAAGTTTGTAGACGCGGTGGTCAGGGGTTCGGTCCAGGTCACGGATTAATTTTTAATTTTTTTTTCTATTTACCTTATTTTATTTTTTAAAATTTATTTTTCGATATTTCAAAGTGAATAAAGTGTTATATAGAGGAAAATAATTATTTTTCTTTGGGAAAATGGGATTAATAGCTGAAAAAGGGATAAATTTCATCTCCTCAGCTACGCACACCACTCACTGCGTAACTCCCTTTAATATTAACTTATAATTTTCAAACTCTGCCAGAAAATAGAGTTTTATATACCAAAACATCATACCAAGGAAAATTTTTATACCCTAATTAGAGAGCACATAATGGGCCAAAATAGATTTTGTTAATTAACCGCAAGGAAGTTCTTTAAGCTATATATTCGTGGAAGCATCGTGTGAGTCTTGGTGTGGTTGTTAGCGCTATGGGTAAAGAAGTTTGTAGATGCGGTGGTCAGGGGTTCGGTCAGGGTCACGGTTTAATTTTTAATTTTTTTTTCTTTTCATTTCATTTAACTTTTTTTATATTTCATTTTTCGATATTTCAACGTGAATAAAGTGTTATATAGAGAGAAATGATTATTTTTCTTTGGGAATGTGGGATTAATAGCTGAAAAAGGGATAAATTTCGTCTCCGGAGCTACGCACACCACTCACTCCGTAGCTCCCTTTAATATTAACTTATAATTTTCAAACTCTGATAGAAAATAGAGTTTTATATACCAAAACATCATACCAAGGAAAATTTTTATACGCTAATTAGAGAGCACATAATGGGCCAAAATAGATTTTGTTAATTAACCGGAAGGAAGTTCTTTAAGCTATATATTCGTGGAAGCATCGTGTGAGTCGTGGTGTGGTTGTTAGCGCTTTGGGTAAAGAAGTTTGTAGACGCGGTGGGCAGGGGTTCGGTTCAGGTCACGGATTAATTTTTAATTTTTTTTTCTATTTACCTTATTTTATTTTTTAAAATTTATTTTTCGATATTTCAACGTGAATAAAGTGTTATATAGAGAAAAATAATTATTTTTCTTTGGGAAAATGGGATTAATAGCTGGAAAAAGGGATAAATTTCATCTCCGGAGCTACGCACACCACTCACTCCGTAACTCCCTTTAATATTAACTTACAATTTTCAAACTCTGCCAGAAAATAGAGTTTTATATACCAAAACATCATACCAAGGAAAATTTTTATACACTAATTAGAGAGCACTTAATGTTCCAAAATAGATTTTGTTAATTAACCGGAAGGAAGTTCTTTAAGCTATATATTCGTGGAAGCATCGTGTGAGTGGTGGTGTGGTTGTTAGCGCTATGAGTAAATAAGTTTGTAGACGCGGTGGTCAGGGGTTCGGTCCAGGTCAAGGATTAATTTTTAATTTTTTTTTTCTATTTACCTTATTTTATTTTTAAAAAATTTTTTTTTCGATATTTCAACGAGAATAAAGTGTTATATAGATAAAAATAATTATTTTTCTTTGGGAAAATGGGATTAATAGCTGAAAAAGGGATAAATTTCGTCTCCGGAGCTACGCACACCAGTGACTCCGTAACTCCCTTTAATATTAACTTATAATTTTCAAACTCTGCCAGAAAATAGAGTTTTATATACCAAAACATCATACCAAGGAAAATTTTTATACACTAATTAGAGAGCACATAATGGGCCAAAATAGATTTTGTTAATTAACCGGATGGAAGTTCTTTAAGCTATATATTCGTGGAAGCATCGTGTGAGTCTTGGTGTGGTTGTTAGCGCTATGGGTAAAGAAGTTTGTAGAACCGGAAGGAAGTTCTTTAAATGGATATTGGAAGGTAAGAAGAAAAACACAACCAAACCAGTCAGATTGTTGAAAAAATTGTATTCTTTCTTTTTATAAGGGCCTTTCAATTCCTTTTTTTTTCTGTGTCATCCCTTATGAAAATTTAAGGTATATTTAAGGTTGCAGAGAAAACAGAAATAAAAATTATACCTCGTAAAGGTTGTAATTAAGGTGTACGAGGTTGATTTATATATACTTCAGCTTGTTTTGAGGTTGTTTAAAATTCACTTCAAATCATCCAGATTGATAAGGTGATTTTTAAGGTATACCAGGTTTATTTTCTTACATTTGTAACAAAAGAGGTATTTTTGAGGTGTAAAATTTTTTACCTTATTTCAACTAAAAAGAGTGAGATATTTATTGAGGTATATGAAGTCATTTTATTTATACCTAAGCTTATTTTGAGGTTGTTTTAAATTCACTTCAAATCAACCAGACTGATAAGGTGATTTTTAAGGTATATCAAGTTGATTTTCTGATACTTGTAATGAAAGAGGTATTTTTGAGGTATAAAAAAATTGACCTTATTTCAACTAACGAGAGTGAGATATTTATTGAGGTATATGAAGTCCTTTTATTTATACCTAAGCTTATTTTGAGGTTGTTTAAAATTCACTTCATATCAACTAGCTCACTTCCCAGAGTTCCGTGCTAGCCGGCAAATGGCGTGTGTGTTTACAATAGAAAGTTTCTTTAAAATTCGGTAAGTGTGCTTGACATTTATTAATTTAGCTTTGTCACTTTTAATCAAATATGCTTCAATTTTCAAACTTAAATTTCATTATTTTTGTTTTAAAGACGCGTCCTGATCTTACATTATTTAAGTCGGAGGATATTCTTTGAGGCTATTGTTGTAGGCTTAGCAATAAGACAGATCAATCTAAATATTTCTCGTCGCTGTTTAGGGTAACGTTACTGGTGAATCGTTACAGCAGGTTACGCACAGTATATTTTATTGTTTGTAATTTATTCAAATATAACTATTCTTTTTGTTTTGCTTAAATGTATATGTTTTAACGTAGCAGTATGCAAGCTGATTGAGTAAAAGGTTCATAATTTCTCTTATAAATAAATCACTGAAAATTGAAAGTTAACAGTTTTTATGTATTGCAGGTAATAAAACAAATAAATAATACTATTGTAAGGAACGAAATGCATATTTGTTGCCTTCAACAAAAATCTAACATGCATATTTAACTAATAAAATAAACATATACAATAAAAATTGCAATCAGGGTAAATACATCACACAAAAATTTTAATATTTCTTCAAAAGTTGCATTTTCATAAAAATATATATTTACAAACATGAAGAAAAAAAACAATCCTGTTTTTCGAAGTAAATATTCATTTTTTTAAATTAATGTTTACTATTAACAGGTGATTCTAAGGTAGGAAACAAGTTTACCATATCAAATCAACAAATTTCATAAAAAAATATATGAGAATTCCTAATAAAATCTGAAATTTTTTTTAATAAAAATATATGTAATATGAGATAAGATTCAAGCTAATTTTAGTGAACTAATTTTTTAACCCCGCTCACAAATTAATAAAGCAAACTTCATAAATTTTCATAATCTGAAAAATATTTTGTTTTTAAACTCCAGAAATGATGAGAAATTGGAAATTCTAACATTATCGCAGAGAAAGAAAAGAATTTTTTTTATTTTTAAATGTGCAGAGTAAATAAAAATATAACGCTAATAAATAAAGAATTTTGAAAATTAAATTCTAATAACATTAAATTATGTAAGGATCACAGAAAACTATAATATCAATGAAAAAAAAATCAGAACCGAATAATTTCGGTAATAATAAGTGATTGATATTAACAGCGATTACATTATATATAAGCGGGGATTACTGAACTTACATATACATTGCCTCTAGAGAGAAAAAAGTTATTCTAATTCTAGATTGTTCACCACATTAGCAAAATAAATTTTTCCAGTGTCATCGCACTGGATGGAAATACAAACAGAAGATATATTTGTCACAGGAATTAAGTTAAAGTTGCCAGAATTAGTTACTTGTGTAATATGGCTTAGTTCAACATTAAAATTAAGATTAAGAGAACGCATCTTTTCACCAGAAATCATTTCTTCAATAACACCATAATAATTCCAGCAACAGCATATTGAATTCTGACAAGTACAAGTTACTAAAATTTTTACGAAGAAATTAATGCAGCCTAGTTTAAGTTTACTTGCCCTTTTATACATAAGCTTGGTTTAGTTGAGTATCTTAAAAGTATTTGTATGTGTATCACCTATTAAATAATATCTGAAGTTAGTTAGCAAAAAGGCAACTATAGGTGAAGGAAAACTGGCATCCACTTAAAAAATTCTCATGCAAAATTCAAACTTTTTGTCCGTTTAGTCCACTAAGGCAACGCCCCGCTCTTCCGTGCCACAGGTCCTGGGTTCGATCCTTGGGCCGGGCAAGGTTGACTCAGCCTTTCATCCCTTCAGTGGGTCGATAAATGAGTACCAAGCATGCTTGGGAACTAAACACTGGGGGTTCCGCGTTCGGCTGACCACCTAACCGGAACATCTGCTCCTGCATCCCAGAGCCCAAGGTCAAGAAAACTGAAATGGGCACAGTAGACCTTGACCCTCTATGGGCTGTCGCGCCACTGTGTTTAGTTTTATTTTAGTTTTTAGTCCGCTAAGGCAAAATCTTGAATATTATTCTAGATCAACATGATGCAGTTTAATATTTTGGAATATTTTCAATTTATTTTTAATAAGACTCGTGAAGACTCGTAAAGAGACTAAAAGAACATGAAAACTTTTCGTATAAATAGTGTGCTCTAATAAAATAGTTTTTATCTTTAATCCACAAAGAATATTGTATAAAACAAATTTACTGAGACAGCTATTCCAAAAAAATAATTTTATTATTTCAATTAAATATTAAAATAATTTTGGTGAACCTATACTTAATCTGCCTATATTGTAGTTAAAAAAGTTTAAAAGTATTATTGACTCTGGATTTTTGTTGTCAACATTAGTAACTTATCAAAGTTATATAAATATATATTTCAATTTCCTTCAATTTCTTAAAAAAAAATCTCATCTGAAAATTTCCAAATGAAACTTGCTATGCAACTTTTATATAACTTGATTTTACTCAACTTGAACATGCAACTTTTACAGAGCTGCTCCGTAAATGGCATCCAGAATTTCAAGGTTTGAATAAGGCTGTCAATAATACATGCTCTGCAGCTAGGAGGAAGTGGAGACTAGTAACTGGAGAGCCTTCCCCTGGGAGTAACTCTAAATATACACCAAAAAGAAAAAAGACAAGTAAATTATTCTCCTTTGATTCAATGAAATCTTTTCACCTAAAAAATTACTGATAAAGTTTGCATGATCTTTGATTTTTGAAAACATTATTTTATAGCATTATCTTAAATTATTCTCTCAGGCAAGTAAACATATAAACTTAATGTTGCTTTTATTTCGATGGGGCATGAAAAACACAAAACATTGATGTTCTACATTCTTTTATTAAAAGATGATTGATTCTTGATCACATTAAATAAAAGGTTGAAAATGACCTTTTGTTTTTAAAAACCTTACGTGATAGACAATTATTTTCGGAATCAGCAGCATTGAGAATTGGTTTTAGTACAATTTCTTTTGCGAAATTGGACTAAAAATTTAAACAAGCAGGCCAGTGTAATTGAATTTATTCAAAATTTGCTGAGAAAAAAATTTAAATATCAGCATAACAATCCATAATTAAAAATGGTCGGTTGAATTATTGGAAAATTAAGAATTTCAATAAGCGTGTTATTTCTACAGCAGTTTTTATATGCATCTTATAGAAAAATTAGCTTTTTTAAGTGATATGTTTAAACAGTCAAAATAAAGAATTGAAATATACTGGGAGGAGAGTTTTGCAGGTCATTATTATTATTCTTATTCATCTGCTGTTACTAAAGAAACCATTTATTTATTCAAAATTGAATAGAAATAATAATAAAAGGTGATTTATGCAACGAAATAAGCTTTAAAATATTATTCTAATCTTTTAAAATTTGTCATTATCAATGTAAATATGACTCTCGCTAATTCAAATTTTTTATTTATAGGTTCCAATGCTCCAAATAACGTAAGCACAGCAAACTTGCAGAAGAAGCAGAGTAATTGTCAAGAATTTTGATTTCTTGAACGAAAAATTAATTTTTTTTTGTTAATAAAAGTTTTTATTTGTAAGCTGGCTAAATTATTTAAATTTGCTGTTATTTCGCTTTTAAAAAAAATTAGCGCCTTTAACATCTGTTCTATATAAATGAGTTCCCACATTTTTCTGAAACAAATGTATCCTCTTTTCACGATAGTTTAATTGAAATTATTAAAATTACAGAAACATTTGAAATGTTCTTTTAAGGTTTATGAGTCAGCATACTTAACATTATTCAACTCTACATGTTAATTCAAGATTAATAAATTTTATGAACTATTTAATTGCAAATTAGCACAAGGTTCACAAACTATAAATTAAAGGCGTTAAGGCGGTCCTAAAGTGGATTCTAGCCTCAAACTTGAAAACTAGATGGCGCTGAAAATCACACCCCGCCTCAGGCTAAGATCTAGTTTAGCCTTTCCCAAAATGATTCTAACTCAGGGTGGAATTCAACTGCAACATCGACTGTCTTAAGACGGGTGAAATCGTAACTTTCGCAATGCATGATGGAAAATCTCGTAAGTTTCAATTCAACTGAAACACTTACGCTGAAAATGACAAATCGGTCTTAAGACGGGTGGTTCGACTGACTTAAGACACCCTAATCCAATATGGCGTTTGTGTTGTTTTGTTATGATGATCCGTTGGTGATCATGAAACAAAACTTACCTGTTAATTCTTAAATATTATTGATTTAATCCTTCTCATTTATCAGTCTGTACTTGTTATTAGTAATAATGTCCACAAAATTTGTTTTAAAAAGATAAATAAATACGAACCTAACACCTTATTTTTACTCTTATTCCTGTAAACAAAAAAGTATGTTTAATTTTATTTTTCCTGAACTGAAGTAAAACGTAAGAGTTCTATTGTTTAATGTGTGCATATTAAACTCTTTTGTATGTAAATTTTATTTGACTATTTTTTATATCTTCATCAAAGTTGTTTGCTGTATGTTTTGAACTAAAACTATTATCGAATATAAATTTTTCTTAAAAGTACACGTTTCATACGTAAGTAATTTATTTGGTTACAAAGCGAGTAATCTTACGAAATTTAGTTAAAATTGTATCGATACACATTATGTTATCTTTGTTATTGTACAGTTATAAATTATGCTTATTTTTTATTGATATGCTTACGGATAATCTATTTGAGTTCTTAGGTTTATAAAATTTTAAATCCTTTAATGATTCTTGGTTTATAATAATTATTATTCATTTTAATTGTTAATAACTTTTAACTCTTTATCTTTTTAGATTTAACTGTTGCTAACATTTAATACTACAAAATGCACTAAATTTTTACCTTTTGAACTAGGAATAACTTTTTTCATTGTTTTTTTTAAACTATTTATTTTTGTAGAAAAGTTGCTTTTGTATAAAGATATATTTATTGAAATCCTATCATAAAACATGTTTAACAATTTTAGAAATACAATTACTGATTTTTTAATCTTATATGTTCATTAAAAATATGGGATTATTTCTGTATCATGATTTGTCATGCCAACTACAATTGCTCAAGTCCCAAATAGCTTTTAAACTTGCAAATTTTTGTAAGAAAAAAAAACGTGTAGATGTTTGCCCGGGGGTGGCTACGAGTTATTCTTTTTGTGATGTTTTTGTTTCTTGTAGGCCGCTGCCCAGAAATTGCCGAGACTTGGCAATAAATTACGATCCGAAAATCTCCCAATAAATATTGGCTGTGTGAACTTATTTTATTACAGACATAACTGCTGTTTATGGATGTAAACTTTACAGAAATTAGGAAGTGAAATGCTTACAAGCTTGGTAATTTATGCTTTTGTGATGGTGTAATAAAAAATTGCCATACACTCTAGCAGAAATTTGTTGGCTTGTTTTAAAACATCCAGGAGTGATTGAAGATCAGGATACAATTATTACCTGTTTCTGAAGTTGAATAGACTGTCTTTTATTGTTAGGTAAGAGTGCTTATAATTGATTCAAACAATTATTTAATTAAATCCCAATTAATAAAAACTAATTGCAGATTTGTAATTAGTTTTTATTAGTTAGGATTTATAGGTCTCTTTATTGGGTTATATTAAATGAATAGTATTTAGTTGATGACTTGTTTTATATGTGTATCAAAAATTTTAAAAATACTGTGATCAAATTTTAAATTGCCTTATCACATTTAGTATGCAAAATATATGTATTGTATTCTCTGTTATGAAGAGCATACTAATTTCCATAAATAAGTGCTGTTATGTATGAGTACTTGAAACAAATCTTGGATAATATACCAAAGGCGTTTCTCAACAAATATTTTTTTATACAGATTTCATTATTTATGTTACCTATTGGTAAAATTATAAAATAAAAATAATCTTAATAATTTTTTAATGGTGAATTTTAACTCTAATGCTGAACTCTTAATGTTGAATAATAACACAAAATTTTTAAAAACGAAAAACAACGTTAATATTCTAAACTCAAAATCATGGAAAAATTTAATGAGCACTTTCAAGCACATTTACTGTTTCATGGTATTTAATTTAAAAGATGAGACTTGAAAATTTTTAACAGAATTATTTCCATATTTTGATAGCTATTCCTCTTTGATTTTACTTGAATAAATTTGGGTTAAGAAATTAGCTCTTGTAATTCTGTTGCTAAATGTTTTGTTTTTTCTTTTAAAAAATGACAAGTGGTGAAAACCCTAATTAATATTTAAAATTACTATTAGTATTAATGTTTGTAATGAAAATTTCACTAATTGAGAAAAAGTTTAAAGTTATATTACGTAAATAAGATTCAGAAGTAGTCTATCCTTTACTGTTAGGTACTTGTTAATAGTAAATTGAAATTTATAATTTTTAAAATTTTTCAGTTCTTGCAGATTAGCATAAAGTAGTTATCAAATATGGTTTTTAAGTCAGTTTGTTTAGATACATAAAATAACTTGTATATAGCACTTAGGCTATCGAAATACATTTTTCTCACAAAAAAGATCAATAATATTTAACCGATTTTAAAATCTATTGAGTACTGACCTACTGATTCAAAGTCTATCATAATATGATTAAATCTAAGTTTGACTAACTTCAAAATATCTGTTAAATGCAGTTTTATTCTAAACCAAAAATCAAGTTTAGAAAATAACATAAATTAAGTCAAAGTTAATTAGTTAGAAATTTTGCTTTTCTGAATAATGATTAGTAGTATTGAATTATAGTCTTTTTCAATTTTATATCAATATAGTCTTTTTCAATTTTATATTTATTTTCATAGTTATTTTCAATTATTTTTAATTTATTATCTAAAAAGTTAAAGTGGTCTAAAGTTTGTTTTTTATTTAAAAAGAAGCAAGAAGCACTGATAGCAACTTTAGAAATAAACTATAATATGGATTTTACTAAATTAAATTCCAGCTTTTTTGTTCAATTTATAATGGTATTCATTTGAGAATAAAGTGCTTTGAATCATGTTAAATGATAAGTTTTTTTCTTCCAAAAACTATTCCCCTTGAAGTGCATTTCTGCTAAAAGAGGGACAGGTTAACTTAATGTGATAGAAATCGATATATAAAAGGCACAAGATAAATTAAAGCATACTGATAAGCTCATGAATGTCATTCTTAAGAGTAAGAATTTGTTCAAATAAACAATTTCACACTCAACTAACATATATCTCATATTTACTTTTGGCTAATGTAGGATTCAGTGTTACGATTTAATCTCATTAAAAGTAGCATACAACAATGCATTTATTAAAATATTAATAATCATTAGCTTCATTGTTTTTCTTTTTTAAAGTGATTAACAACAATTAATTCAAAAGTACACTCAACAACAAACAGCACCGCATAGATAATTAAATTATTATTTGTAATTGAGTTGTTTAAAAATATTGTTTTTATACATATAAAATGTGCTATGAGAAATTATTATTCTCATGTCTAGCAAAATAGTTAAATATTTTATAAAGCCTTTCTACCTTAGAATAAGCATCAGTAATTTTTGAAGTTAATATTAATATTGATAATTATTTGAAATATGTTACTTTTCATTTATAAGACTATGCATTAACCAATAGGAAACTAAAAATTAATTCAATGCACAAAATAAAGGTTCTTTTTAATTTATTTTATAAATAAATGTTTTTTCTTTCTCTTTTACTACCCTCATTAAATTTATTTATTAAAATTTTTAAACACCTTAGAACTAAAACTATTAATAATAAAAATAACAATTGTTATTAGATATGTGTATGATTTTATTTAAATCTTAATTGTTTTTCTTTCGTTGGATCACATTGAAAATTTCTGCAATCACTATTGTTTTCGTAAACATTTTTCGAATTTATATTTTTATTTTCAAACAAATTTAAAACATCAACTATTAATAAACGGAAACTAATCATGGAGCTTTTAAAGAAGCTTTATTACGCGAGATGCGATATATGCTTGTAGCTTTCTTTTCTTGTTTATTCACTGTGCAAAAGAATCTGATTGGACAAAAATATTTTGACGTCACTGCTGATCGTAGGGAGAAATAGGTAACAAAATCCCCGTCTTAAGCCAGGGTACATTTAAGATACGACCAGGGACTAATATAGGGGATAAGGACATTTAACTTTCCCCGGGGGGGTTCAGAAAAGCAACACGCTTTTGACAGACCGGTTTTACGCACAAAAAGTGGCGTTCGCGTCGTTCCAGTGATTATCTTCTAACATCCCCGCCGTACCTTAGCATTGCGCGTAATCGATGTTGATCATTAAAAAGCAATTTAATTTAAATTCTAAAATTTTTTCATTTCCGTAAACCAGTATATTATTTTGTATATTGTTTAAAGATGTCTATTCATTGCTCATAATTTATTTGTTAGTTTATTGAAGCTTTAAAAGCAGAGATCATTCAGATTACGAGCAATTATATACTATAGTTTCGGTTTTGTTTAGTTTCGGTTTACAGAACTTAGGTTAATTAAAATCGAAGGAAGGATATTTGCTTATTCAACCATAGTTATTAGTTTGGAGAGTCTGGTTCTATTATAACTGAAGTATAGATGCTTATATTAGCTTTTTTTTATATTTAAAAATATGATTTAACAGAACGAGTTCAAAACTAAAATCCTTTGAATTTTATAAGTTTACTATTATTGTTTTAAAATCGTTAGAATTAAAAATGCACATTAATGACATATTTTTTTTAAACAAAATATAAGCCATAATTAATTTTGTTAAATTTTCGTAATCGTAAATTTGTTAAATTTTCCGATGAGAATTAAAAATAATTATTTGTAGCATTTATTATGAATTTGATTGAACTATCTATTAATTTCCGATCCTTATTAATGCCTTTGCACAAATAATTATTCAAATTATTATTATAATATATATGTGTGTGTGCGTGCGTGCGTGCGTGTGTGTGTGTGTATTTAATTGCCCACAATCAAATGCTCTTCATTTTGTTTTGATTTAACAAGGAATAAAGATTGAATAACTCATAATTTATGTAAATATTTAAACATTGCTGCCTTCATGAATGCTTTTTTAATAAAACAATCATATTTTGCGTTACGCGTAAATGGAAACCACGAAAAGATCATTCAGATTGCTTGACGCTTAAGGAGTTCCAGCGAAATGCTCAGTAATCGTAATGAATATTTTTATATAATAAATCATTTTTTTAGCGTCTTTGACAGACGGTCAATTATTTCGGTGAATATAGCGAGATGCTCTTCATATTTTTTGTAATTTTAAACTCATTCCAAAAATCAAAGTAACGTGCAATTTAAATATTAGAGTAAAATAATGTTTATAAAAGCTTTTGTGGTAACCTATATATTATTTAAAATTAAATTAAAATTTAGACAAATCAAATGTGGCGTTAAATGCAAAGGAAAACCACGAAAAGTCTTCTAGATAACTGAACAATAATGACAATACAGCTGTATGTTCATTATCGCAATGAATTATACTTTTAACCATTAATTTTTTTATCATTCTTGACAGACAATTTGTCATCTTAGTGGATGTTGTGAAATACTTTTCTTATATTTTTAACTTTTAACACGACCCAGAAATCAAAGTAACTTGCAATTTAAATATCAGAGAAAAATCATGTTTATAAAAGCTTTTGTAGTAACCTATATATTATTTAAAATTTAGTCAAATCAAATGTGGCGTTAAATGCAAAGGAAAACCACGAAAAAGTCTTCTAGATAACTGAACAATAATAACAATACAGCTGTATGTTCATTATCGCAATGAATTATTTTTTTAACCATTAATTTTTTTATCATTCTTGACAGACAATTTGTCATCTTAGTGGATGTTGTGAAATACTTTTCTTATATTTTTAACTTTTAACACGATTCAGAAATCAAAGTAACTTGCAATTTAAATATCAGAGAAAAATCATGTTTATAAAAGCTTTTGTAGTAACCTATATATTATTTAAAATTAAATTAAAATTTAGACAAATCAAATGTGGCGTTAAATGCAAAGGAAAACCACGAAAAAGTCTTCTAGATAACTGAACAATAATAACAATACAGCTGTATGTTCATTATCGCAATGAATTATTTTTTTAACCATTAATTTTTTTATCATTCTTGACAGACAATTTGTCATCTTAGTGGATGTTGTGAAATACTTTTCTTATATTTTTAACTTTTAACACGATTCAGAAATCAAAGTAACTTGCAATTTAAATATAAGAGAAAAATCATGTTTATAAAAGCTTTTGTAGTAACCTATATATTATTTAAAATTAAATTAAAATTTAGTCAAATCAAATGTGGCGTTAAATGCAAAGGAAAACCACGAAAAAGTCTTCTAGATAACTGAACAATAATAACAATACAGCTGTATGTTCATTATCGCAATGAATTATTTTTTTAACCATTAATTTTTTTATCATTCTTGACAGACAATTTGTCATCTTAGTGGATGTTGTGAAATACTTTTCTTATATTTTTAACTTTTAACACGATTCAGAAATCAAAGTAACTTGCAATTTAAATATCAGAGAAAAATCATGTTTATAAAAGCTTTTGTAGTAACCTATATATTATTTAAAATTAAATTAAAATTTAGACAAATCAAATGTGGCGTTAAATGCAAAGGAAAACCACGAAAAAGTCTTCTAGATAACTGAACAATAATAACAATACAGCTGTATGTTCATTATCGCAATGAATTATTTTTTTAACCATTAATTTTTTTATCATTCTTGACAGACAATTTGTCATCTTAGTGGATGTTGTGAAATACTTTTCTTATATTTTTAACTTTTAACACGACCCAGAAATCAAAGTAACTTGCAATTTAAATATCAGAGAAAAATCATGTTTATAAAAGCTTTTGTAGTAACCTATATATTATTTAAAATTTAGACAAATCAAAAGTTGCGTTAAATGCAAAGGAAAACCACGAAAAAGTCTTTTAGATAACTGAACAATAATAACAATACAACTGTATGTTCATTATCGCAATGAATTATTTTTTTAACTATTAATTTTTTTATCATTCTTGACAGACAATTTGTCATCTTAGTGGAAGTTGTGAAATACTTTTCTTATATTTTTAACTTTTAACACGATTCAGAAATCAAAGTAACTTGCAATTTAAATATCAGAGAAAAATCATGTTTATAAAAGCTTTTGTAGTAACCTATATATTATTTAAAATTAAATTAAAATTTAGACAAATCAAATGTGGCGTTAAATGCAAAGGAAAACCACGAAAAAGTCTTCTAGATAACTGAACAATAATAACAATACAGCTGTATGTTCATTATCGCAATGAATTATTTTTTTAACCATTAATTTTTTTATCATTCTTGACAGACAATTTGTCATCTTAGTGGATGTTGTGAAATACTTTTCTTATATTTTTAACTTTTAACACGATTCAGAAATCAAAGTAACTTGCAATTTAAATATCAGAGAAAAATCATGTTTATAAAAGCTTTTGTAGTAACCTATATATTATTTAAAATTAAATTAAAATTTAGTCAAATCAAATGTGGCGTTAAATGCAAAGGAAAACCACGAAAAAGTCTTCTAGATAACTGAACAATAATAACAATACAGCTGTATGTTCATTATCGCAATGAATTATTTTTTTAACCATTAATTTTTTTATCATTCTTGACAGACAATTTGTCATCTTAGTGGATGTTGTGAAATACTTTTCTTATATTTTTAACTTTTAACACGATTCAGAAATCAAAGTAACTTGCAATTTAAATATCAGAGAAAAATCATGTTTATAAAAGCTTTTGTAGTAACCTATATATTATTTAAAATTAAATTAAAATTTAGACAAATCAAATGTGGCGTTAAATGCAAAGGAAAACCACGAAAAAGTCTTCTAGATAACTGAACAATAATAACAATACAGCTGTATGTTCATTATCGCAATGAATTATTTTTTTAACCATTAATTTTTTTATCATTCTTGACAGACAATTTGTCATCTTAGTGGATGTTGTGAAATACTTTTCTTATATTTTTAACTTTTAACACGACCCAGAAATCAAAGAAACTTGCAATTTAAATATCAGAGAAAAATCATGTTTATAAAAGCTTTTGTAGTAAATGAAATGAAAAAATTTGAAATTTTGAATGAAAATAATTAGAATTTCCATTACACATAAATGAAAACCAAGAAAACGCTTTATTAGCAAACTAATTGTACGCTAACAGGCTAGCTTGGAATGTTTACTAAAATGCTCTTTATTTTATTTATTTTTCGTAAGTACATAAATTGTGTGTTTTATTTCATTTCAAATATTTGAATTTCAGAATGATATAGAGAATTAATTTTAAGAACATACTAGTTTTCTTTTTTTTTTTTAATTTTAAAATTTAAAAATTATAAATCTTTAAAAAAATCTGAAAAAAAAATTTCATAAAATTTGCGAATTTCAGATTTTTCTGGCAAAGAAACTAAATGTTATCAATTATTATTAATCATTACAACTTATATAAATCAAATAAAAAAAGAACAAATTATGTACAGCTACAATAAACAAAAACCGCAGTTCACTAGAGGGCGTGGATATAGAGTACAAACTGGTTACTAGACCAGTGTTGTCAACGTTCACCGTGACGTCCGTTTGGTCGAGTGATTGATCTTTCTGCCTTTATATCTATGGATACGACGCAAGTGTTTCACTTGAATAGCTATTTAAGACGATAGGCGTAACTTCCCGAACTTAAGACCGTCGCATACGTCGAGTGGCGTGTCTTAAGACTGTTTCAGTTGAATCCCAGCCTCATAGTTGATTGGCTACCTCAAAAAGAGCTATTCTACCTTTTAACAGTTTCTAGATGTAAATAAATCAATGTATCGCAATGATGTATATTGATGTAAATATGTAAAGAACGACTTCTAGTATCGTAAAACAAATAATCTTAGATTAATAAATGAAATGAATTTAACTGGAGAATTTAATTTACACTTCAGTTTAAAATCATTTTTAATAAAATATGAGCTGAAACACCATAAATTATTAGTAATTATTTATTCATGTTTGCATGAACCAGTTTGTTATTCTAAAACATTATCCTAAAACAACAATTTTTTATGCTTTATTCGACAACAAATATTCAGTTTGAAAAATGCGAGGAAGTTATCTAATATTTGCAATTTTATGTGCTTAAGAAATTAAATACATCGGAAATATGTTAGTTTCTTTACTTTGAAATAACTTCAATGTTTTTCATAAGTGAACATTCACACTTGAATATATGTTTAAATTGATTGCTGACATTGTCTGGGCATGAATATATGGTCAAATTGATATCTCTTATTCATAATGACTAGTATAAATGCATAACTCTTGCTTATGCTCAGCTGCAGTCACAGGGATCTTTTAACTTTAGAGCAAACGTTTCTATTCTATAAAGTAATTGTTAAAAATAATTGCGGAATTTCTACAAACTACTGTTTTTTTTTTTTTTTGCACTACACTTTTTTTTTTCTTTTGAAAAAGCACATTATGCTACAAAGTACACAAAAAGTAGCAATTATTGTACATAGTTTCACTACTTGTAGTACATTACTTCAGATCTGTTTTTTCCCTATAAAAATTAGGTAAATATTGTTAACCCATGTTTATTGACAGGTAGTGGTTTGTTATTTATAACTGATTGGAATATATTTCTATATTGTAGATATGATTTCTTTCTACGTATCATTTATTGAATAAATAACTACTCAATTTATTGGTAATATTATTTAATATTTTTGCTTGTCCTTATCAGTCTTTCATGAAAAGAACATTTTTTGATATTTAGTTTTTTTTAAAAAAATTCTGCTTATTAAAGCTTTTCTGCTATTTGAGTGTTTTTGTGTATATTGTGCAGCTGCAATAAAGTTATAGTGTCCAATGATACATACAAGGAGATGTTCACAAAAGTGGCATAAACAATAAGACTTTGTTCTGAAGATGGTAAAAACCATAAGAAAATGATTTGTTTTACAAAACAACAAAAACTATGGGAAATCTTACTTTTTGATAGAGTGAAAAAACTATACGAAAACGTGGTTTTTCCTAGGACCATAAAAACTTCATATGGTCAATACTGCTCTGAACCATGCATCTGCACAGAATCTTGCTCTCCCTACAACAATGCGCAATAAATAAAATTGCATCTTGCAAATAAAAGTTGACAAAAAAAGAGCTTTATGCTAATATATTTTTCTTAATGTTTGTGTTAGGGCACCACATAATGAATAAAATATGCTGATTATTTTAGCCTTTGGTAATTATAAAATAAATTTCTTTAAAATAGATTGTGTAGATAATTGCTTATATTTTCTTTCTTTTTAATGAAAAAAACTATCTTATGAACCAAATGATGCAATGCAATAAATTTTTATTTATTTTTTGAACATTTGTTATAAACACTAAAAGTATTTGTTCTCATGTTAGGTAAAGGAATATATTAAGTACAGAGTGTCTTTTAAATGTACAGAGAGTTCTTTTAAGCGGTTTTAGTTCTACTACTTTTAAGCATTGTTCGACAACAAATTTATGGCTTAAGGACCAAATGTATGGCATTTGAGAAATAATTACCCTTTAATTTTTTCAGGCAATTACACATATTTTTATATTTTTTAATCAAACTTCCTTGTTACAGATTTAATAAATAATATAAATTTTTCACCTAAGTAACCTAATAGAATATAATTAAATTTAAGAATATAATAAAAAGTAGCCTTACAAAATGTAATTAAATGTAAAAAAATCTATTAGGTGCTTTTGTAATAAATATGTAAAACACAAGTTTGTTCATTTAATGGTTGAAATGAATAATATAATGTTATTTTTTGTAATTGTATATATGCTCTAATACCTTAATAGATTATTTTTGAAAAATCGCTTGCATGCATAAATAACAAATGATGCATTTTTTAAACTAAGCTAGATAACATTAAATTTACATAAAAAATTATGTTTCATGCCGTAACCACTCTCCTTTCCTAAGATATATGGGTTATTTAAATAAAATTTTAAAGCCATAGTCATATCGACAAAATTTCATAAGATTCATATTTATTTTGATGAAGAAAAAAAAATTCTAAAAAAAAATTTTATTTCACAATAAATTAAGATTACATTACACATATCTGTAAAAAGTAATTTTTAAGATATGGAAAAAAAAAAGAATCATATTTTTCAGTTAGTTGGCTATCTGTTGATCACAAAAGTACACAAGTATTACAAGTGGTGAACTTCAACATCTTTTTTTCCTGTGGTTTTTTATAAAAGAGTTTCATATTTTAATCTAAAATAATCACCCTTTCAAAAAAAGAAGAAAAAAAATGAAAAATACATAAGTTAACAATCGAAATCGAATGAGTTTCAAAAAGGAAATTTTTTAAAATTTATTCAAATAATAGAAAGTAAGAGGACACTGTCTCAAAAAATCATTAAGTTTTTCAACCCTTAAAATCAGTTAGGTTAATAAAACTAATATTTTCCAGTCGGTGTCATTAACAAATCAACGAGGCTGTTTTAGAGATTTCAAGTAATCAAACTGTTTTAAAAGAAAAAAAATCTGATTTTTCTTAAATAAAAAATATTTTCCTCGTTTAATCATAAAAAACCATTCTAATTTCATACTATTTTATTTTCATGTGGACATAAAAGTAGAATAAATGCCTATTTTTGACCCTCGTAAGATAAGAAACTTAATTCCCACATATATTATTAGAAATGCGAGGAACGTTCTTTGATGAAGTTTATCGAAAGAAGTAAGGTTGAGGGATTTTCGGTGGAGATCAAAGTTATTTACATGGTACGCCCTGTTTTTTTGTGTACCAAAAATTGAATTATTTCCTTCGGTTTAAAAAAAAGACTTTTTTAAAGAATATTTTATTTCTTTCTTTTTCAGTTTTGTATCTGATAGGATAGGTCGTTCATGAAGGAAATAGGTTATATTTCAATTAACAACAGAATGTAGATAAATTGTGCTCGAGGCATTTTGAAATAATTATACAATATGGGCATTTTAGCTTGTTTTAAATGTGTGATCTTAAATTTCGATTTACCATAAATATCAACTGAGAGAAGGATTCTGATTGTAACGGTCAGAAAACGAAGAATACTTGTATTATCATCTAATAAAATTTCTGAACTCTAGCTACAGGGAAAGTGATAGGAATTCCGATTGCGAGAAGCCATATATGTCTTTTGACAGATAAAATATGCAAAAGCGTACACGTTATCAGTTCTTTAAAAAAGTTCTTCTTTACAGGTTTTTGGTTTTTCTTAAAATTGATACACTGATTTGTAATCAAAAAATTTAATTGATTTATAGTTGTACTTTTAAACCTAGTGTGCACATAAGTTGAATAGAAATTATGTTTTTTTTAAATTTTTAATGCGTAATTGTACCCTTAAATTTTCAATTTAAAAACTGACACCGAATTAAGTGCATATCAGTTTCTACAAAAATAAAAGAAATGAAAAGTTATGTTTCTCATTTATTAATTTTATAAACTATGTAGTACAAGTAGTCAAAAAAAAAGAAAGAAAAAAATTTATTCTTTTAGACGTTAGTCACTCACTTCGAACAAACCACTTTCGTAATATATTTCTATTAACGGCGAACATTTATCCCACAATTTTTAAAAACGATTCGATCCACATTTTTTATTTTAGATCTGATTAAATATATTTTCCCAATTTTAGCCTACTTGTTTTTAAGATATTTACTTTATTTTCCAAGTTGTAAATTATTTAATTAAAATTTTTAAGTTATTTTTTTGGATTCTCTTATAGAAATTTTATAACTCATTAGTTTGATTGAAAAGTTGTTCAAAATCTAACACAGTTCTGATTATTACTAAATATATAGAAAACATAGATTAATTAGGCTAAGGTTGGAAGTAGAAATGTAATCGCTTCGGCTAGAGCTCCTAAAACTTAAAAGAACTTAAAGAAATTATAATTTTTTTCTGAATAATTTAAAGGAATCGCGTCAACCACTTATATATTTGTTATTTAATCATCTAAATGTGAGCCAATGGACGCTATTAACACTCTCTATTACAGCTTGTCAAATAAATCATACGTTACATTCAAATTAAACAAAAATAGGATAATTCGTTTCAAATTAAATTTATTGTGCAAATGGGTTGAAAGAATAATTTCTAGTTTCAGGGAATAGGGACATAATTACACATCGTCTATGAATGGAATTTAAATACACTTCTCCCTCAGTGTCATTGTTCAAAAACAGGTTTTTTTACAGACATTCCACCCCACTTCCTCTGACCTCGAGGATGCTACTTACCAAGAAATTTACCTCAAGCAAAGCTCATATTCTTTTCGTTCCTGTGTTGAACATAAAAAAGCTACCTAAAAGTACCTAGAACTTAGATTATTCGCGTGAAAGTTTTCAATAAATCAACGATTCTTTCTTTACACAATTTTTTTCCAATAAAACTTTAATAGAAAATATAATAATTTTTGTAAAAACAATTAAATAAACTATCTTAATAATTGAGTGTTAGGGTTTTAATAAGTCAAGTACAAAATTTTTTGCAAAGCCTTATAATTTAGAACTTCTAATATTTTTCAAATCGATATATAACTTAAAGTTTCTGTGTCTTTTAGTTCCAATGCTAATCGGTGGCGTAACTAACTAGTGGAGAACAAGATAGGACTCCTATCCCTGAGCACCAATATCTTGAAAATGATTAAAATTAAATTATAGACTAAAATGCTCTTTTTTAAAAGTTTAATTTGCTAATTATAAGCCTCATAACTTCTTCAAATTTCTATTTTCTTTACCAAAAAATTGAACAAGATGTTTATTATTATTGATGTTTATTTTGCATGAAGAGCATTTTCTATTATTATTTTTTACAAATTGGTAATATATTCAATGGAAAATGTCTTTAGGAAAACCGCATATCGTTCAGTAAAAAATATCAAAGTATAATATAAGAACTAAATCGAATTAAAATTGATAAAGTTACTTAAGAATCACTGTGTAAAGCTGCAACATTTTATTCAAAGAAAAATTTAAAAAATAATTACAATTGCGTTTTATTTAAGTTTTAACCATAAGTAGAGCAAAAACTTAATTTGGCCTTGGATGCCCAGTTAGTAAAAGTTCATACGCTGGTATTTTATTAATTTCACAAAATCATATGACTCATTGAAACTAGCTTGCGTACAGCCGAGAAAATCTTTTATTATGTATTTAGATTTTTCGGAATAAAAGATACAAAATCAAATTTTGCTCAAGCCGTAATTTCTACATGAAGTAAAGATAATAAATAAAATTTTATTTCATTTACGCTAAAAATGCATTTAAATTTTTGACGTGGCATTATTTTATTATAAATTTTAATAATGCTATTTGCTGCTGTAAAAATTACAATCCAAATATTTATATATATATCTGTGTGTACACACTATTTTTAAAAATTAAGTTAAAGCAAATTTAACAAAAATGAATTTATAAACTGCCAAATTAAACGGTTTTTGCAAATAATCTGTAATGGAAATTAATTTTTCATGTAACGCTTTAGAGCAGGGTTTCTTAACCTGTGGTTCATGGACCCCTTAGGGGTCCATGCGTCATACTTTGAGGGTCCACCGACTATTTTTAAGACGATTGGATCAATAATATTTAAATAACATTGATCTTTTTTTTTCTTCTAAAAGATGAAAATACATACATATTTGAAACTAGGTGATTGAGATACCCCAAATTCAGTGCGGACCCTCTAATATCCCTGTCATATTTTTAACATTCGCCACCAACCGACTTTCAGTTTGCCGCAGCAGGGCAACCCCCTGATTACGTCCGATTTGTTATTTTTATAATCCTCTATCAACCCCTCATTTTTTATGAGCCGTCCCTTTGCTCTTAGATATGCCAGCAATCCTCCATAATGTGAGGAAAAGAACATTCGCAAACCATAAAAAAATTTTACATTTTCAAAAACACAAAGTAGCCTTCGAATTTTATTTCAATTGAAAATAAAGTAAAGTAAAAATAATTAATGATTTTTGCAATAATTTTTTTTACAGGGGGTGGTCTGTAACTTCTTAAAATTTTTTAAAAAGGGTCCATTATACCAAAAAGGTTAAGAAACACTGCTTTAGAGTTTTCAACGCTAATCACATATTATGTATCCTTAGCTTCCGAGCTAAAATAATTTTGCCAATTCTAGTGTTTAATTTTTTAAGAAAATCTCTAGCTCACAAGTTATTTTCATTTAAATTCTGTAAAATATATTTTTATTCAAACTTTCTGGGTGTTCTTTGATGTTTTCTAATGTACTAATGTTTGCTAAAAATTAAGTAAAAAAGATATTTTTATTGTGGATTTGAAGTTAATATTCATGTTTAAAAAAAAGTATCGAATTTTTATAAAAAATACAATAACGTACAAAATCTCGATTAAGTATAAAAACGGAATTAATTATCAATGGAAAAAAAAACAACTCTTTTCTTTTATCACCGAAAGGTTTATTATTATTAATAACTGAATTAAATTGCGATCGAAATTTATACTACTTTCCGTCTAGCTACAGTACTCGTATCTCTTCCGGAGCTCCTGAGCTAATTGACAACACAAATCGTTCCCTGATCACAGCAGAGTTTATTACCATTTTATCTGCAAATAGAACAATCACCACTAAATATCTTGAACTCCTTCTGAGAACCAAAGTGCTCTAAATGCAACCATTATTCTATTGATAAAACAAGCTGCGTTATCTCCTAGATCATTGGTTCCCAAACTTTTTTGTCTCGTAGACCCCTGCTTACCTGATATTAATTTTTTGTAAATTCATAAACTTCAAATGTATTTTTGACAGCTGGTATAGTGCTACTTACTGTGACAGATATAAATTTTTAACTGTAGAGAAGTGTAGTGTGAAAAACTTAAGAGAAAACACATGTTAATTTTATACATTTATTAATTAAATTCAAATTAAAACGAGTCAAATTAAAATGTATTATCTGTTATATAAAATAACTAAGCAATAAATAAATGCTTTTAGAGGGAGGGATGAACCTGATACTTTAATAAGTAATTATCAACATTTGGCATCAGTTTACTAAGGTTTAATCTCAAATCTCATCAGTAAATGACAGGGCCGGATTTAAGCTTGGTGGAGCCCTTATAAGTTCAATTCTATTTCTGTACACCTAAAGTAAACTGTCATTATTTTTTATTGTTGAGTATTAACATTAAATTTTTTAAAAAATTTGATATTACTTTATTGTTAAATATATTAATTGTGATGAGACTATAATGTAGAACCTTTCTTTTATTGCACATATTTTTTGAACGATAGAAAAAAGTTACAACAGAAACAAATTTTAAGCACAGAGTAAAAATTTGGCATGCTGGAAGGGCCACTATATATTTAACAGAGTTTTTTTAAATTTCATTTTGAATATATTTTATTTGCAATTTTTAATGATTTTTTGCTAATTTTTTCTCAATTGTTTTTTCTTTACGGTTCTCAATTGTTCACGACTACCAATGTTTAACTCGGTAGCCTTGTAATTTTGAACCGAAGCCAGAAGACAAGGGAACTGCTGGATCAGTACCCAGAGGTATTTCTTATGAGAACTTGGAGGACTTTGTGACCCCAACAGATTTAACATGCGTCAGTCACCATTTTATACATGGGTATTCTTCTGCCGGCTGGATTCAAACTCCAATTCTCACGAACACGAGTCAAGAGCCCCATCAACCAGGCTATCCCGCCCACATTTTTAATTTATTTTATAACAGTCATTGCACAGCCAACCCAGTTTCGAGTTTACGACTACTAATATTCAAATCAGTAGCCTTGTCAATTCCCAATCCAGCAGTCCCCACACCCTGGATACCGTTATATTAATACTGTTTGTAAAAATAAAAAGAACATTTCGTAAGCTGATATTATTTAATTGATGTTTACATTAAAAATATTTCTTCATTACTTTTGCTTTCTTTTTAATTGTTTCAAGTACATTTGTTAAATTTTAGTGCAAGAATAAAAATTGTCATTATTTATGTAAATTTTTGGCTTATATTTTTAAGGATTTATTAAAGGGTCTATTAAATATCAGAGAGAATAAATGTAATACGGGTTTGAATTATCAGCTCGTCTCTTTGTGTATAGTGGCTAGGATGTGCAAGAGCAGCATCCAGTCAAAACGAGCATTCAACATATCAATGAAACACAGTAATGCTTTATATCAATTAGTTTTAGATAATTACAATTGTAGAATATGGAATGAATTTTATTATGGAATGGAATGTTTTAAAAGACAACTATCTGTTAATGTTAAACATTTTAATCAACGAAAAAACAGAACCAATATTGGGAATAAATGTATTATTTTTAATTACTGATAAATTTTGTGACAGAAAAAAAATTAAAGCCTGATAGATTTCAGAATTTTAGAAACGCCTTCTAGTTTTACCAATCAAATAGGTTTCGATGTCTTTCATACCACCTGTCTCATTTGTGATTCAACATTATCATTTCTGTTTCGTTCTTACTTAATATTAATATGATTGCGACAGTTAATTTGCATACCTCTTTTACTACATTTTTCGAGGAGTTTAAAAATACAATATTGAGGATTTTAACTGAAATTTGCTTTTTTTGTATGCCTCTTTCATTACGTCATCATCACATCCACACGCAACTGTCTCCTCTAAATAATGCTATATAAAATGAGTTTGCAAAACAAACGTGTGTAGTTATTTAAATTCATATTCAAAAGTAATTGTTTTTTGAATTGACAATTTCAGTCATTTTAGATATTTTTAAGTGCTATTTAAAACTGCTGCATATCACATGAAAGCATTGAATATATAATTTGTACACTTTTAAAGTAAAACAAAAGGAAAATTCTGATCCTTAGAAACAGATATTAAATAGTCTAATGATCGAATGAAGGGGTTAAAAAAAAAAAAAAACTTTTTTATCTTTTAAACTAAAAAATTTATTTATAAATAATTTATTAATACTTAAATTGCTTGAAAGATGATATGTTTCATTCTAATGACAATGAAGTTTTTTGTTTTATTCAGTCATTTATTTATATTTATTATGTCCGATAATGCAGAAAAGAAGCATTTTGGGCTTCTGAGGGCCCTTGTCATCTCGGGGCCCCAAGCTACAGCTTATACGTAAATCCGGCCTTGGTAAATGATGTCCAGTCTGTTTCTTTCTTTTTTTGTTAGGAGATTAGCAATTAAATTAGAAATGTTTTAAAGCATTAAGCTAATGCATTACTATATTATTTCATATTTTTAACGAAAGCTGCTTATTATTTCTTGTAACAGCATATTCCATTATTCAATATTATGAATATTTCGTTTTTTTGTTTTTTTATACTTATTATTTAAAAGATAAATACAGAAAGCATCACTATTAAAGTAACTTAAAAAATTATTAAATTAAAGATATTAAAATATTATCAGTTTGTGAAACTAACAAATCTTCTCTTTTTTTTTTTAAACTTCAATTTATTTTAAACGATTCATTTCGCAACAAGTCACTACTCACAATTATGTGAACCAAATAAATAATTAGGTGATCAGCAAATGTCGTCGAATACGGAATAAATTATTCGGAAAATCAATAAAACAATATGTTTGTTTCGTGTCCTAATTTTCTTTAAAGTACCAATTTTTCTTTACTTAAAGAAATATAAAATAAAACTCTTTTTGGATTGTATAAAAAGTATCAAAGTCAAAACTTATCTTAATAATTACTATATTAATATAAATTTGAGGTCCACTTTTATTTTCGATGTTGAGCTGGAATTCAAAGTCAAAACTTATCTTAATAATTACTATATTAATATAAATTTGAGGTCCACTTTTATTTTCGATGTTGAGCTGGAATAAAAGATTTTTACTGATGTAACGAATGTTTGAATTAGAGTTGTACC
This sequence comes from Parasteatoda tepidariorum, assembly GCF_982258835.1. Classification (NCBI taxonomy): domain Eukaryota; kingdom Metazoa; phylum Arthropoda; class Arachnida; order Araneae; family Theridiidae; genus Parasteatoda; species Parasteatoda tepidariorum. Next base: position 213,010 of record NW_028257417.1, on the reverse strand, counting down.
ATATCCTAAAATTTTACTGGGTTTGAGTACCCCATAAATAAAGAAAAGAAAAGAGAGACTTTGCAGTGAACGAGCCATTAGACAATGCCAACCTTCATCTATCAAAAGGTATCTCAAAATTGAATCAAGTTATCATGTCTTACATATAAGTGAATTGATGTTAAGAAATAGTAGTGGTAGTTACGCCACAATTCATCCCCTCTGTATTTGTGAAAGACCAGGAGAGCTGGATTAAGGTCACCAGGTTTTGAGCTTTAGCCATGAGAGTTGTATTAAGTTCATGGCTGTGTGTAGTGAATCGATGTTTAATAATCATATTGGTAGTTACACCACATGTTTTTAATAAATTTTGTGATTTAAGTCTGTTATTAAACACACCAAAATAAAATTTATAATTTTAGTTCCAAATTGCATAACCTAAGGTAAAAATATAAATAGAGACAAGTTTCCTAATATAGTGAAGATTTCATGGAGAGGAGGAGAGGGAATCCATCAAAGCTAAAAAATAATCATTTCACAAAAAAAAAATATTCAATTTAAATATCAAAAAAAAAAAAAAAAAATTTCAACAATTTCAGTTCAATTGTTACAACTTTGATCAAGACATAAAAAGTACATCCTAAGAAATGAGATTAGAAATATGATTTTCATAACCATATAACATATATTTTTGGTCTCAATTCCTTTAATTTAAGGAAAACATTTTAATTTAACTCATCATTTTGGGTAAAAATAAGGTAAATATTTTGAATAAGAGGTAAAAACAATTTACCATGGCAAATAATTTTAATAAAATGTTTCTGATGGTCAATTGAGCTAATACAAAAAAAAAAAAAGTCAACTATATTTCTGGACTGCATTTCATAATTAGTGGTTACATTTAAAACTTTTGTTACATTTAAAAGAATAAAGTTTTTTTTTTTTAAATAAAAACGTAAAATAATTGCCAAAGGAAGTAAAATTTTAAATTATATAAAAACAGGAAGACTGAAAAAGAATTTCATAGTTCGAACACAAAACCTAACTTTCGTCACTATTTGTATAATAACATTTACAGGATTTAGATTGGTCATTTTATTCAACCATATCACTATATAAAATTATTTTGAAAAAAGTAGTAAAGAATATTTGCAGAATTCTAATGCAAAGAGTGCTAATTTAAACCTCTTTAGGCTTTGATCGAACTGCTGCAGAATTTTTAAAGTTTTTGCTATCAGATAAACAACACTAAATATGTATAATGGTTATTAAACAACAAATTATTTAACATTATTATTTATATATGGTACAATTTGAAGGTTTCATGGAGCTTTTATTAACAAATACTAGTATCTTTTTACATTTATCAGTTAATTTTTGACATTAAATAATTTACATACATTTCTTTCCTTTTTGTTACTTTAGATACGGATACGACTTTTAATATTGATAAAATCAAAATTTAAAGAAACTTAACAACACTGTGAATATAGGGATAAATTCTGCATTACAATTTTTCTTTTTTCTCAAATGAATGTCTCAAGAAAAAAAAGAATCTTGCCAATCCTGAATAAAACTGAAGTTATATAATCGAAACTATCGAAAATAGATAAACTTTTTTTAAACATTTTCTTAATCAGATGGAATGAAAAAAAAGGTAAAAAAGTCATCTGCAAAAGCACTGGTAATACAATTCTATTCTACCATTTAGCAAAACTATAAAACATCAGTCATTATTAGACAATTGTGTTTCTTTTAAAAACTGATATTTTAAAATTGAAGCAATAATCAACATTTATAGACTGCATGTTTTAATATTAATTGATATTAATAAAAAACAAAGGCTTTCAAACTGAAGGTATTCAAATTATAATTTGACATAATTAAATTTAACCTATCTTATATAAAAGGGTTTTAATAATCTTAGTTGGACGAAAATAAAAGTATTATTCGAATTTCAAAAGCACAAACAGAATAATCATAAATTTTTAATACATTCAATTAAATGCTACTGATTTAATGTCACTTATTTTGAAGGATATACTTATACAAAAATCTTCTATATTACATTTAAAAATGTAAATACTTTCAAATATTTTTTTATAGTCATAAACATGGTTAATTTGAAAAACCAAGGGCTGAAGGCACAAAAATCACGCAGTGTGTACTCTACTCAATGCCATTATTTCAAAGGAAGTGTGTACTCTACTCAATGCCATTATTTCAAAGGAAGTGTGTATACCTTGCTTATATAGAAAATTTCTTTTAATAGGGTGCAGTAGGAATGTATACAGGAGCATGGCATACTGTCGTTTGATTGTTTTTGTTATGATAATCATAAATTAAGCATTTTTTATTAATGCAAAATTGCTTAAATTTTTTCCAATATTCAGCTATATAATATAATTTAAATGGGCAAAAAATTAATAAATGTATGTGTATGCATAAGGTAACAACTCTTTATTAATATAATAAACTTTAAATTGTTATAAAATAAACAAATAAATAAAAAGAGTGAAACCACTGTAACCAGGTTCTAGTTAAAATTAGTTGCAGTTAAAATAAATTGCAAAAGTTCAACATGCTATTTTCAGAAGAAGAAAAAAGAAAGATCATATTTATAAAATTTGTAAATTTTAGTTCTCTCAAATTGCAAAATTTGCTATCACAATACTGCTTTTTGAATAAATAAAATACTCAAAAGTAAAGCTATATTTTTTAATTAAATTATCCGTACTCAAAACTCTATTAGATGCTTTTGAAGAAAAAATGCTTGCAAATTTTAAAATTCTTTTGAGAAATTCCAGTTAGTCCAATTCCAGTGCCATCAACACTTAATACACAAAAAGTGAATTTAACACTTTAATCATTATATATATATTTTTAAAAAATTATTAATAATAGGTCATTAATTAACAGGATCAGCTATTTTATTTCATAATAATAATTTCCAAATAATGCAAGAATGAAATTGATTTTTCTAACATTAAATACAATTTTTTAAACTTCGGATTCTTGAGAAAACAAAAAAATATTGAGCTCTTATTCGTTTAGAAAATATAACGATTTTGATAGAAATATTTTAGTAGCGTATAAATATTAGTAAAACTAACTAGCAGATAATTTTATTTTGAGACATTTGCCAGAAATTTCAACAGAGTATGTAGATTAAATTATTCTTATGTCTCTAAGTTTTAACATAAGAAATACGATGTTTTAACACCTTTGCATCTAGATTTCCAACGATTTTTCTTTGGTTCAACTTTCAAGTTTATTTCGAATTTAAATGTGAAGAAACAACATAAATGAAAGCTACGTGATATCAATGTAAACATTAAAATTGCTGATGCTAGTCGCTAAATCCTGAATAACTCTCTTTCAAGCGCGTTCGTAAACAACTGAAAAAACAAAATATTCTTATTTTCGATGCTGGAAAAATTATTAATTAGTGACTTTTCTCCCGAACAGTTAAACAAATTAAATACTGAATAAAATGTTTTAAAACTGCTATTGGAATAAAGCTAACAATCTGTATTAATACCTAAAACAAAAAGAATTTGCAATTAATGAGAATATAAATAAGTATTTTATGCTTTCTTTCGCAAATTGTCCTCACTAGCGATAAATTCACATTTCTCGTAGCCTTGTAGCGCCATCTAATTTCCAGAACCAGAACTACAAAATCAAATGTAACAAAACTTTTATATGCTTTTAAAAATAATTCACAATCTAATTTTGCAAAAATAAACATTTTAGGTTCTGGCTAACAAGATTTTTAAACGTCGTGAAAAATTTCGAGACCCTTAGTACGCTATTTAATCTGTGTAACTGTTCGGCAGTTTTTAACATTACAGGTATACGGCTTTAGGACCACCTTAAGTGAAAATTCCTATTCTGAATTGTGTGAGGAAGAATACATTCCAATGAGTTGTATTTCAAAATTAAAGGAAGATATATTCTTTGCATTGCATTTTACTTTTCTTCACACAATACATGGAAATCAGTCGAAAATTCTTTCGAAAGAAAGATTCATCCGTATTCCGCCTATGTGTTTAGAAAATAGTTTCTTAGCATCAGGATTAGCAGTGAAAATTAAGACAGACCGTAAAAAGTTAATAAGTAATTACCACCTAATGTGTAACATTAAAAACTCCATCAGAGTGATAAATACCTCTACAAGTGAAAAGATATATAAACTGCTGTTTGTAGAAAATGCAACACCATGAAGGAATCATCAGAATCAAATGAAATTCGCAGCAAATGTCAATTATAGGATATTATGCAAATTAATAAAGTTTCAGAGCCATCGCGCGTGCGTGGCGCGCGCAGCGCCCTCTGAATTGATGCTGAAAGCGTATAAATAAAGTGCTGTAGCGGGACGTTGAAAATAGTCTATGATTATTTGTTAGTGGCAAACGTTTAGTGAGACCTGAGTATGCCTCCACGACGGAAGAATAAGAAATTCAAGCAACTTACGGAGTTTGAACGAGGGAGGATAATCGGCCTTCGAGAAGGAGGATTTTCCTATCGCGCAATAGCAGCTCGTATGCAGCGGAACAGTTCCACAGTGATGCGAGTTTGGAAGCAGTGAACCGACGAGCACCGAACAACTCGAAAAACAGGCACTGGACGACAGAAGGTGACGTCAGAGCGCGATGATCGACACCTGCTCCGCATGGCGGTGAATGATCGCACAGCTTCCTCCAGGCAGCTGGCAGCACATTGGTCTACTGCTACAGGTGTACAATTGTCGGCTTCGTCAATTCGTCGTCGTCTGCTGCGCCGTGGATTGCGTGCAAGGGTGCCATTATACAGGATTCCCCTCACGGCGGATCATCGACGGCTGCGTCGGCAGTGGGCTCTTGAGCACAGAGACTGGCGAGCTGATTGGCACCAAGTTGTCTTTTCAGATGAATCACGCTTCAATTTGTGGACCCATGATGGCCGTGTTCGTGTTAGACGTTATGCCGGTCAACGCTGCCTTCCTGAGTGTATTATTGAACGACATAGTGGTCGAACACCCGGAGTTATGGTCTGGGGTGCGATTTCGTATCATGGACGATCCAATTTGATACGAATTGAGGGTAATCTCAATAGCAACAGATACGTCCGTGAAGTGCTACAGCCCGAAGTCGTTCCTTTCCTTCAAGGCATCCCTGGAGCTATCTTTCAGCAGGATAATGCACGCCCACATGTTGCGCGGACTGTTAGAGACTTCTGTTCAGCACAACGCATGCAACTTCTTCCTTGGCCTGCTTATTCGCCGGATATGTCGCCTATTGAGCACGTGTGGGATATGGTTGGTCGGCGTCTCACTCGTGATCCGCGTCCTGCAGTTTCCAAAGACGAACTTTGGTTGCGCATACAAGCGATATGGAATTCTCTTCCTCAAGCAGATATTCAACATCTGTTTGACTCCATGCCACGTCGTATAGCAGCACTTATTGCAGCGCGTGGTGGCTGCACCAAATACTGATTTCGGACGCTTAATTTGTTTATTTTGTTTTGAAAATTTCATCATTTATTTGTATCAGTACAAGTCGTTTCTGCATTAAATTTCATTTGATTCTGATGATTCTTTCATGGTGTTGCATTTTCTACAAACAGCAGTTTATTTTAGGTTAAAAATTAGCAGTCTAAGGAGAAATATTTTAATTATATTTAATTACCAGCACTAGCATAAAAAAATATAACCTGAAGGGAAAAATGGCATACTTTAGTTTGATTAAAAAAATTTCCTTTACAAGTATAAAAAACCTATATTTGAGGTGAAAAATAATACACCTTACGTTAGTAAAAAATCACCTTTCCAACTATCAAAAATTACACCTGAGGTAGATTTGAAATAACCTGAAGAGTAAAATGATATGCCTCAGGTTGAAAAATATATACCTCTACAAGCATAAAATTAGATACCTGAGGTTGAAAAATAATTACCTGAGGTCGAACAACATACACCTGAGGTTGATTTATAATAACCTGAAGTGTAAAATGACACACCTTAGGTTGTTGAATAAATACTTCCACAAGTGTAAAAAAATATATTTCAAGCTGATAAGTAATAACCTAAGGTCGAACAAAATACACCTGAGGTTGATTTGAAATAACCTGAAGTGTAAAATGACACACCATACGTTGAAAAATATATATCTCTACAAGCATAAAATTAGATACCTGAGGTTGAAAAATAATTACCTGAATTGGAACAAAATACACCTGAGGTTGATTTATAATAACCTGAAGTGTAAAATGACGCACTTTAGGTTGTTGAATAAATACTTCCACAAGTGTAAATAAATATACTTCAAGCTGATAAGTAATAACCTAAGGTTGAAAATGAAACACTTTAAAGTAGTAAATATCTACCTCTCCCCAGATGTAAAATTAAACACCTCAAGTTGAAACATATATACCTCTGGAGGTATATATTAAGGTATATTTGAGGTTGGTTTTGAGGTATTCATTTGCACCCTTTTCAACCTCAACGACGTCTTTAAATAACAACCTCCTTTATACCTTTAAAATATACCTTGTTTATACCACAATTATACCTCGATTTTTTCATAAGGGATAGTTTCCCGACAGGGATGGGGGTATTATCACGTTAGGCGGTCCCTTCTGCAGGGACCTAACAAGATTGTGGTTGATTAAGAGATGTTATGGATTTTCGGAAAATTTTGAAGATTGATGTATCCTTTATTTTAATTAAATATACTATTTTTCAAATTTAGAAATTTGATACTAGAAAACTATGAAGTATGCAAATATTTGTTTTTTTAACACTTTTTGTAAAGAATTCTTGAAGGTATTGGTAAGATAGTTCATTTGTATAATTTATGTGCTTTTTTTTTATTTTTGTGTGATAATTCAAAGGGATGTTCTCAAATATACTTTACCTCACATTTTTTGTTAACTCATAAAGTATATGTGATTCGATTTTTAAAAATATTTCACTCAGAGTAGTACTAATAAAAAAAAATCAGGCGGTGGATTGCAGATCTACCAAATAACATTTTTATTATATTGTCGGCATTGAGCAGTAGACGCAATTCTGAGTTTGCGACTATCTATGTTCAACTAACCTTGTAATTTTGAACCCAGCCCAAAAGACAAGAGAACTCATAGATCAAGCATTGGGATAAACTAGCTTTCGCGGAGGTCATCTTGATGAAACTAATTCGCATTTGCGTTATAGTGAGAGGAAAACCACGAAAACATTTCACAATTAGCCCGAAGGCTGAGGTATACTAACCCTTGATCCATCTACCACTGAGGATATCCTACGAGTGCACTGTGTTCGGTGCGAGTCGGGACCGGAATTCGAATCAACCAGCACCTCTGGGTTTCCAAACCAGGGCATCTCATTGAGAGGTGAACGCTCTATCTACAGCAGCTCTGATAAAATTTGTCGAAAAAATTTTTCAATAAAATATAACAAAAATATTTAATTAAGTATTTAATTTAAATTTCAAAATGATTCCGCTGAATTTATTTTTACGCAAAAACACTTAAATTATTTACTTAAGATAGAACTCCGATGTTAAGCATCACTGGCTGCTGTCAGTGTGCGAGTGGGTAACCATATTGATCAGCCTGCGTAGGGACCGAGGATGCGCCGTATTGGTCCGCGTTAAGCTATTCTACCATATAGTACTCGACTTCGTGCGCAGGTCGTCGGCCTACCAAAGCAGGGGAGCCTTTGCAGAGGATCAAAATTGCGATATTATGTCTTCGGATCATCCTCACGGATGTTTCCCAGACCGTCGCCAATAGCCCATTGTGTAGCTCTAATGCGTCGTCAATAAAGTACCTACCTACCTGCATAGTAGATATTTTTACAAAAATTAGGAACAAAAAATACGTTTATAGTTTAAATGCATTAGCTATAAAATATATTTTCCATTATTTGATAGAAAGGTTTCGGAAGAGCATCAAAGCAAAAATGTTAAACGACTTAATATGGGACTAAAATGTTTATAACTTCATATTCAAATATTTTTCTATACGCTGGAGCTGAAAGGTTTTTCACTTGTGACCCAAAACGGTGACCCAAAATAAGTTGGGAAGCTATGTTATACACGCTAAGAAGATTTTAGTCCCAGCTTCTTCAATAATTATCGTTATATTTTTGACGGTGTTAAACATTAATTTACGACTTTTTTTGTCCTCATTTCTGACAAGGATTCTAAAAATATACACATTAACCGCTTCCCTTACCAATATTTGTTGAAACAAATGCATAAAAACGATATTTTTTTTTATTTCATTAATAAATACAAGGAACTGAAACAAAAGATAATAAACAAGTTTTAAGTTAAAATTTTTTTTTTTTTTTATTTGTGAAAAAATATTTAATTCACTATTAGTTTACTATCCCGAGTTATCTCGGGAAAGTGAAGAAAATTAAATAGTAGTCTTTGTATAATAGTTTTTAAAAGTGACAACACAAATTAATACTTTACAACAGCCAGTGAAGTGATGTCCCATTTGTTTTATCCTCTTTCTTCCATGTAATGTCATCAACCATCGTATAAACAATTGCACAAAACATGTTTGCAGTCCCACAATCTAACAGCATAACTCCCTAACAAACTTCTGATCACAGCAGATTTTTTTTTTTTTTTTTTTTTTTGCTTTAGGAAAACAAAGCGTACCGACAAATTCTGCTATGCCCGAGTTTTCTCGGGATAATAAATATTTGCAATATATACGTACCCGAGTTAACTCGGGATAATCAGCGAAGCGGTTTAAGGGCGGACGTTGCAAATCACCTGAATGACGGTTATTTTTAAAAGTAACGCTTTAAAAAAGAAAAAGCGAATAAATTTAACCCTTTGCACTCGAGGGCCTTTCATCGATTAAACACAATTCACACGCAAAACTAAGGAGGATATTATTGAATTAGTTTAAATAATTATTAAAAACTATTTTTTATGTTGAATTATCATCGGATAAAGGAATTTTATAATCGTGTGCATAAATTTTACGATTTGCTTTAAAAGTTTTTCAGTAATAGCGAAATACGCACAAAGTGACATTTACAATTAGGGTACCGAACTTTCAATCGCTCACCAGCCTTAATATTTGGAACCCGTATTTTATAGACTACGGGCAAGGCAACAACCCTCCATGTTTTGATAATAACGAATCGAAATCCTTCGAAAAAAAGTTACATTTAATGCAAGGAAAATACGGGTTTGTGTTTGAGTTTAGTTGAGTTATATTTCTTAAAAAGTGTGAAAAGTATAAAGAAATAAAAACTGAAGAGGGTAGAAAAAAAAATGAATAAAATGAGAAACTAAATTAAAGATTTAAATTACGGCTGCAAATTCTTCTGATTACTTGCCAACATATTAATTATTTAAAAATTGCTCAAAGTTACTTCCGCCCTCCCCACTTCCCTTGTCATCCATTTGTGTTTTTCAATCTTTTCTTTGTAAGGTCTCCTTTTTAGAGAGGAATTCTAATTTTTTTTCCTTTTCTTGCATGATTCCCATATTTAAGTCATTATCTTTTTCATAGTTTCCTTTCAAACTTGCTAATTCACTAAATAGGAATTTTTAGTGTAAGATACGTATTAAATTAATAATAGCACATAAAATAATGACATCCCGCCTGGAAGGGAGGGTAGGAGTTCTTAAAACTGCAACAGTTTGATACAAAGGGCAGGGAGGGAGTTCTGCAAAACGCACATTTCGATTAAAATCAAAACTTTTAAAATCAGTAGATTAAATAATTTGTATAACTAGTTTTTGTACTGTTTATATATTTTTCATCAAAATTAGTACACATGTAAACAATATTGTTATTATGCTTACAAATGTCATTAGAAACATGCAGTTAAATTTTAAAAATAAAATGTGAAATACGATCTATAATACGCCTTTTTGTTTCTGAAATTGTTATATTGTTTATGTATTGTAGCGTGAATGCCTTTTTTAACACATAAAGTTTTAACGAAATGATTAAAATAACTCATTTCCTAACTAAAAATGCTTGCACACAATGCTAACTAACATGCATGTTTTGTTTTTTTCTCTTAACGAATAACATGTGATAGATAGCAATCAGCTAGTCAAAAAATAACATGATAATTGTTTTTCTTTTTCGATAATTAAATGTAATTGGTTTTCTAATGATAAGTGTATTGTTTTAAAATATTATCCTTCCAAGGTGTATTTCCGCATATAAATAGTATTTTTATTTTGAATATAAATACCAAATTTCATATAATGTTGACTTACTTAAACTAATGTAAAAAAATTATTAAGAAAAAAGCTTTTTTATCGCTTTGAACAAAAAATAAATATTAGGTATAACTTGTAAGAATCGAGTTAAGTGTCTCACAATTTTCCTGATATTATGACCATTTTGTAGAAAAGTTTATCTTATAATGTGTCATAAGAATTTCTTATAATTTTTTTTTTAAAGAAAGCAGATGAAAAGACATTGGTTAATTGAATGTTATTTTATTTCATAACCACCGTTGAACGGGTAACACATTTCTGAGTTAACGCATATCAATGTTCAATTCTGTAGCCTTAAAATTTGAACCCAACCCAGAAAACAAGGAAACTCCTGGGACAAGCATTGCGAAAATCTAGCCTTCGTGCAGGACTTTTTGAAGAAATTAATCACACTTACGATAAGTAGGTATATGTATATACCCCTTGCCTTTAGGATATAAATAGTAGAAACGCATGACCAGTTAGTAGAACAATGTGTATGTTTGAGTAGTTTTAAAGTTACGGTAGTGATTTTTATATGTTATAACCGTCGTTGAACAGCCGACCCACTTTTGTTTTGTGTTTACGACTACTAATGTTCAACTCCGTAGACTTGTACTTTTGAACCAATCCAGAAGACAAGGTAACTCCTGGATCAGTACCCCCAGAGGTTTGATTTGTTATGGGAACATGGGGGGGGGGGTTGTGACTAGACAGATTTAACGTGCATCAGTCACCGTTTACTGCCCGGGGAGTCCTTAGCCGGCGGGGTTCGAACCAGCGTCCTCTTGAACATGGGTCCAGTGCCCTATCAACCAGGCTATCCCGGCCCTTCGGTAGTGATTTCTGTTAAATAATTTAACTTGAGCTGCGATGGTTCAGAGTTAAGAGCGTTCACCTTCCAATGAGGTGAACGGGGGTTCGATTCCGGCGATGGCTGGTCGATATGAATTCCGCATCCGGCTTGCTCTGACCAAAGTGCTGATATGAGATATCCTCAGTGGTAGACGGATCCCCTAGCCGTCAGGCTAACCGTGGGAGGTGTCTTCCTCTCCATGTAACGCAAATGCGGGTTGGTTCCATCAAAAAGTCCTCACAAATGCAAATTTCTCCCAATATTTGATCCATGAGTTTCCTTGTCTTCTGGATTGGGTTCAAAATTACAACGCTACGTAGGTGAACATTAGTAAACGTAAACCCAAAAATTGGGTCGACTGTTCAACGACGGTTATAATATAAAAACGAAATAAAATAATTCAACTTATTGTTATAGTCAATTAGCTGAATAGAAAAATAAACGAGCATATCTTTTTATTTTATCGCATTAACCTAAACAAATCGAGAATTTAATGCTACAAAATATAGGTTGTTGCGTAAAAACTGCCTCGATGTATATTTTTAGTACCCTTTTAAAAATAGAAGTCATAAAAGTCTGCGTAGTGGGAGTTGTGAATTTAATAGAGAGGAAAAAAGAAAGAAAACGCTATCAATCGCCGTCTGAGGGGGTCGGTCTGAAAACATCAAAATTTGGTTCACTGATAGAGGAAATATGGAGAGTTATAAAGCAATTTGTTAAAAACACCAAGTTTAAACCGTATTCAAAGTGGTTTTAATATTTTCTCTACCAACTTCATTCTTATAATGGCTCGATTTTAACAAAAAAAAATTTTCTTTTTCTCGCTATCGCTGAAATACCGATTTGAGACTTCTAATGGTCATTTTTTTTAAAGGATTCTGAAAGTTCATAATAAAAACTTTTTTACGAAACAAACTGCATGTTCTGGATGTTTTAAATCCTCGGATTTCGAATTCATAACAAACTTAAAATAATAATAATCTATATATTAATAGGCTAGCAATATTTTGTCTCGCTAAAAACTCCCAAACTACGCCACAGAATTAAACAAATAAGGTGTCGTTTTAAAGGTATTGTTATGTAGATGTACAATAAGTTCTTAAATTATGAAAATTTCCTTTAATTAATTAATAAAATTAATAATTTAGTTTCAACCTATGAGAATGCAGCAAATCATTTTTTGGGTGGTTCGCATAAGCATTGTTTCCGTAAGCATCGTTTGATTTAAAGCATTTCTGAATTAGTAGATTGATAAACAAAAATAAGAGTGGATAAAAAAAACGGAACTGAATTTCATAAAAAAAGAATTCAATATCTTTAGTTCCTTTGATAAATTTTTAGTTTCATGATAAATTTTTTGTTTCGTTACAATAGAATGGCAATGTCATCGTGCGAATATTCAAACCAAAACAAACTTTCTACAAACAATTATTTTGATTTGAGATTTAAAGCGATATCTTAGTTATTTAGTTCTATTTTTATTTATTTAGTGCCTGCTGCCTAAATAAAATGCCTGCTATCAGGCGTCGAAATATCTCTGGCAGACGTCAGAGAAATGAATGGCGGAATTCTAAACGGGAAAGCATTTCTTATTGAGATATATTCTCTGCTACAGCTCCAAATTTCTCAGCTACATGAAGAAAAGATAATCAAATTGTGAAGGGGGCAGAGAAGTGTATAAATTTCATTAAGTAATTGATTTCAATATCTGGCATTTTTATTTTAAAATTTAAATTTGTTAAAATGTTTTTATAAGATTGCGAAGCAATATGCAATGGAACTGCGAAGCAGTTCTGGGGGTTGGCGAGCGTAGCGAGCAGGGGGCGGAGCCCCCTAGTAATAATAAATCTAGCTCGACCTCTTCGTATTTCACTCAAGGAAAAATGAAAAAATAGAATCCTTGAATATTAATAAATAAAATTTTTAATGTTATTTTTAATCATATAAGAAATATTTTCAACTCGAAAAATTAGCATATTTTAGTCTGTTTTTTTTTTTTTTATTTGTTTTTATGCGATAAGATAAAATGAAATTTAATCCATTATAACCAGCATACAAACACTTTTTTTTCCCCACTATCACAAAAAAAAAATTTTTTTTTTCCAAGTATTTCTCTTTATTTCAAAAGAAGAATAAATCACGAAAAAAACGCTCATATTATGGCACATCATAATCATATCTTGAAGGATGGATTTTCAAAACAAAAAGATTAAAATCAAAAGATTAAAAGATTTTTATAAAGTCGTTAACTCGAATTTTTAAAAAGATACTATGATCAACAATCATTGAATTGGCGACCTTTTCCCCAATGGAAATACATCGTAACCGTCTCGCCCCGCAGTGGACTGATCGTTAAGACACGGTTCTCAGCAGATCACCGAAGTCAAGCATCACTGGCTACGGTCAGTGTGCGGGTGGGTGACCACTTGGATCAGTCTGCGTAGGGACCGAGAGTGTGCGGTATTGGTCCTCGTTAAGCTGTGCTATCGTAAAGTGCTCGACTTCGCACGCAGGTCCTCGGGCTACCGAAGCAGGGGTGCCATCCCCTCCGCAGAGGATCAAAATTGTGATGGCATGTCTTCGGATCATCCTCCGGGATGTTTCCCAGACCGTCGCCAATAGCCCATTGTGCAGTTCTAGTGCGACGTAAATTAACAACAACAACAGCGTAACCGTCTCAAGTTCTTCTTCCCCTCCGCAGAGGATCAAAATTGTGATGGCATGTCTTCGGATCATCCTCCGGGATGTTTCCCAGACCGTCGCCAATAGCCCATTGTGCAGCTCTAGTGCGACGTAAATTAACAACAAGTTCTTTTTTTTAAAATTTTTTTTATTTAAACGACTTAATACTCCTCATGCACCACAAAGTATAGCATGAGGCTTACAGTTGTAAGTAGAAAACAAAAAGAAGAAAAATTTACAAATTTACATTAAAAACAAAATTCCGCAGCAAGACTCGTCTCAAGTTCTGAGGTGCAAATTTCTATGCGCATCGTTGAATTTGATTGGTTAACAAATTCAAGGCTTAGGCGAAGCGCTGTTATTGGAAATCTTTAATTTGTTCTTAATAGTCGTTCTGTGTGTACACAACGTAAATCACTCTGTAATTTTTGTAATCTATTATTAACCTTTGCACCTTTAATAAGCGAAACTAATTTTGTGTCATGTCATCTTTTATTTATCATGAACGAGGATTAAGGGTCTGGATAGACCCAGGGACCTCTCTACTCCAAGGCTAAGCTAGCCACCGTCTGTACATCTGTCTTTATTTCCAGGCAGATATATTAATTTTATTTTTGTAAATACAGTAGAATATCACATCCGTTATTTTAAATAAAGTGTTTTTATTTACAATTTTATGTATTTACAATTAGTATTTCTCAGTTACTGCTGCCATAATGAAACAATTCATGAAATCTTTAAATTAAAAAGCACTCTTTTTATTGCTTAACTATTATAGTATTGACCATTTTATTTCAGTAACAGACTTTTTGTTATTGGATGAAGTTAGTTCTTTAGCTTAACTTTGCAAATCTACTATTTGAAACGTGTGTTGTTTCTTGTGTTATATTTTTCCCCTATATACTACTATGATCAGCGGTGGTCTAAATTGAGTTTTAATACTGTTTACATTTTCAAATATAATAAAATGCAATTAATCTTATAATTTTCCGGTGATTTTACAACACTCAAATTAAAGGAATACTTTTTTTAAAGTTTAGCTACATAGAATTAACCAATTAATTTGAGTAACAAGTAAGCTTTCTGTTAGTTGCTTTGGTTTCTCATTGCAAATCTGCAATTTGTAATTTTTGTTACTTCTTTTGTTTTTTATTCTTTCTATCTACTAATTTGCTGACCCTTGGCCTAAATTAAATTTTAATATAGCTTACGTTGTGAAATATATTAAAATGCAATAGGTATTTCATGATTTAATTTTAAGGTTACTTATTTTTGAGCTCAGTTTAACCATTTATTATACTAGTAAATATTTTATGCATTTCTATATTTATTTTCTTAAAAGATATAAAATGTAATAATTTTCATTTTTAAATTTTTCTAAAATGTAGGTGTAATATCAGTATATTATATTTAAAATTTCGTTTAAGTATTCATACTTAACGTTATATGATTATAAAAATTTCTATGCTATTAGTAGTTGTGAATTAAATTTGTGATTTGGAGTTGTGTACCTGTTATATTTAGTTGTATTAATTAAAATTCATTATATTTTAATAATTCTTTAGATCATAATTTTTTTTAAAAAAAGGTTTTATATTGTTTATGTAAAATATTGAAGGATTACAGCTATACAATTAGATTTTAATTATAAGATGCTTTAAAAAAAGTTGTTTTAATGTTTGATATTTCTCTAGGAAAAAGTGTTACTCGGGAGAAAAAAAACATATATATTCTTGGGCAATTGGAAGATTTCCCTATTATGATCTGTGGCTGAATAATCTCCAAATATTTGCAACTTCCGGGCAGTGGTTTACAAGGTACTGGACACATTACAGACAAGGACCAACTTGAAGGATATATATCTCATAACCTCCAATCAAGTTTGTATATTTTTTTTCTTCTTTTTTTTTTAAATTGAGATTTTAAAATCTATTAAATGCATTGGCAATAGCAGTTTGCACGACAGGTTCTTGTGATATGGAAAAATTCTTGGAGAGATTTCATTTACTAACCAGGGTTTTAGTTTTTGCATCAAAAGCTGGTTTTGACACGACATGTCAAAAACCTGTCGAAAATTATAATAGACTGTTTGTCGAAATGTGGCAAAAACTTATAAAAACCAGTGACATGTTTCTTTTTTGTCATTGAAGATATTTTATTAAACAACCATCTACATAATTATTTCAATCATGCATAATATTTGCATTATAATTACTAATATAATTATTACTCATATTATGCATCATATATTAAAAATGTATCTAAAATAATTTATTTGCTTTCTTAATGACTAATGTATTATTTATATTTTAAGGTTATTATGTTCGATTTATTATAACTCTTAAGTTTACATTACAGATAATTACTATTGTTCTAATTGTTGAGTTGGTAGTTGTTATTCATCTGAATATTGATGGTACAATTTAGACAGATTTCTTAGCTTAATTAAAACTAAAGTTGTCACTAATAATTGTATAATCTTAACTTGTGAATTTTTTTTTTTTGTAATTCGCATTGTTTTTCATGCTTATGTATGCAGCGTGAAAAAAATAAGCAGACCACCCAGGATGATTTTTGATCTAATGATCAGATCTTCACATTCTCTGACTCAGTCCTAATGGTTTGAAAGGGTGATCTCAAATGTGGCAATTAATTAGTGCAGATGACATTTTAAGGTACAAAATCAGATGGATTAAGGTATTCTGAAGAATTAGGATTTCTGACCCACAATCGTGGATAAGGTCCCAATAGTTTGGTCAGGAGAGTAGTCCAAAATTTGTACCCCTTGATGTTAAGTTTTATATTTCGAATATTTCGTCATATCTGAAGAACTTTTTAGTCGAATTGAAAATTTTTTGCCCACAATTATTAAGTTGGTTTATCCAATGATAATTCGATGCAAAAAAATAACTTGCATATTTTATTTAGCAATAATAATCTAAAAAATTTTATACTGTAAAGTGCACAATTATATATATTTTACGGAATAATTTTGCTATGTAATCATTATATCATTTACTCGTATAAATCGATTAATTTTTTTCAATCAATCGGTTAAAGTGCTTTATCAAGTTGATAACAATATTTAGTACAGTTATTAAAATAAATTTCCCAATACTCAAGTGATTTCGCTAGCTTTGATGAAACTGCAGATCTTTAGGAACCTGTAATTCTAAACTTCTGGGTTCTTTTTTTTTTTTTTTTTTTTTTTTTTTTTTTTTTTTTTTTTTGTAAAAGCAGGTCTCTATTTAAAATTATTTAAATATCTCTATTTTAAGAATCTGCATAAAATGTAAAAATTTGAAAAACTGTGATTTGCAACTAATTCCGTAATAGTTCAACTAAGGATTTTAACAAGAAGCACTTTGCTAAGCATAAGATAAAACTAAATCTGTCCATTGCTTGTATACAAAATAATTTAAAAATGAGTGTATAATATTTGGTAGCTTCAGCATAACTTAATATGAAAATATTGTATTCACACAAATTTAATCAAATAGATTATTCTCAATAAATTTTTGTTATCATATAGGTAATTCAAATGAAATATACTACTAATAAACTGCAATAGATTTGAAGTGAAAATTAAAAATTTGACTGTAGCAACTGTTACATCTGTTAAACTCTGACTTATTTTATTAGATCTGTGGGGAGGAAACAAAATTTACTTCTATTTTTTTTATTTCATAACTTTATTTATTATACTTTGTATATTTCAGTGACTGCACTTTGTGCTGGAAAAAAAAAATCATAATTTTTTTTCAATTTCTATATATTTTTCTAGCAGTAAATTAGATAAATTGCAATTTTGAAAATTCTTAGTCATAATTATTCAATATTTATTATTGATAATCAATCATCCTCTTCACCAAAACTTATGATTTTCAACAGTGATTATCAAAACTAAAAGGGGGGTTAATGTCAGAACAATTGAACATCATAGTTGATCACTTTTTATTTTCTATGTTTATTTATTTATAATTACTTCACATTCATATTAGCTAACAATTATTTTCTTACCTAAAATTTTAGGTTTCTGATATGAGTGTTAAAACTGTGGTTAAATCTGGATAAAACAGTCAATTGTCTAATGCGTGCCAACTTTGACTTTAGCGTTTTCTCCACTGTGAATAAACTTCGTCCTCTTTGCTTCAATTTTGATTTTTTTCCCCAGGCATGAAAATTTACTTCATTTCAATGAAGTAAGTTGTCATGTCTTTACTCGAAAACATTGTTATATACTTTTCTATGGATGTTTAGTTGACATTTTATAACATTTTTATATTCTCTTTCAGAGCATATTCTCAGTTAAATAGTTTGAAATGACTTTTTTTTAAAGTGCACTGGATGATGAACAGAGGTTCTGTATCTATTTATCCTTGTGGTATTTGTGGACAAGAGGGTACGAAAACAAGGTATTTTTCAGTTAGCTAGGCGCAATAAATTTAATTATTTTTTTTAATTTTTATGTGTTAAAAAAAAAGTTGGAGGTCTACATTTTTCATCAAAAATATTTGTTTATGCAGGTGTAATTATTTCTTTTTTTTTGCTGTTTAATTATATTTTGTGACTTTTTTTTTTAAACATAATATTTATTTTGTAAGAGGAAGATATAATAATTTATATTTATTAAACATTTCTATGTTTAAAATTTTTGTTTTTCTTTTAAATTGTAGTTTTTGACTAAGTATGGTAAAATAATAAGCATTTCATTCAAATTATTTGTTGATGAAAGTATTTTATCTAAAGTCTGTTTATTTTTATAGATTAGTTTTTGGTTTTCACATACAATTTATTTAATGTTTCTTTTGCTTTTGTTACATTGCTTCAGCTAAAAATTTTTTAAATCTTTACAAAAATTAATGATCAATTTAATAATTTATGCTCGCCATTTTAAAGTTTTTATAATATTTTTCTCAATTGTTTTCTGTCCATTAAGTAAATAATTCTATTGTGTATTAAGTGCAGAATTTGCATGAAATACAAAATATTTTCAAGTCAAAATCTACCATCCTTTTTTTTTTTTTTTAAACTCATAATTATTAAAGATTGTTACTAATTGAAGATTATTATGGTCTTTGGTGTAATATATTCATAACATTTCAGTTTTATAGCTGATTTCTTTTATAGCCAGGCAAGAGATTGATCTGACTTGTCCCTGGACAAAATTTCAAACTTTTTAAACTTTAGAAAAAAGTTCCTGAATAAAAAAAAAATCTTTAGTGTCTATTTTTCTTAATATTTCTGAATTATTTTGTTTTACTTTACTATGTTATCCTATTTAATCATGATAATCTTTGGTTTGTTCGACTGTTAATGTGCACAAATTATAACTTTAAATAAGTATGTAAATTATGAAAATGAGTTTTACATACTTTTTTAAAATTATTTTTTCACGAGTTGATATGTGTATTTTAGCTTTTTTATACTTTTCTCACTCTTATAACAAGCCTAGTTAGTGACTATAATAAGCTATCTGATTGGAGGAAATAGTCATCCCGGGGTCGGGGAAGCCTGTTTCAGATGCTTCAGACTTTTCTGTTATCTAGTAGAACTTAGTCAGGCATAAATTATAATGTTATAAGTTTTTAAAGTCACACCAAGCAATTAAAATTTAGTAGACCAATGGGAGTACTATTCTTTTAGTGTACCGAGATCTTAATATGGTAGATAAACTTGAAGGGGAAAAATAAAACTTTATGTTTGCATAATTTATATTATGGTACACATGCTATGAGATAAGAGACAGCTGCATACAATAAAAAACAGAAATTGGGACACATATAATAATGAAACTTCACTAGAATTTATTTGCATTTATAAATATTATTAAAAAAATTGCATTTAAAGCTCTCTGTTTTTAGATAAATGCAGTTTTCATTGACTTCTATCAACATAAAAAATTAAAACCATACACATCAATATCATTACACTGCAATGCGTCTTATACATAAAACGGAACTTAACTTTTTTTTTGTTGACAAATACATTGTCCAAAATAGTAAATATCATGTAAAGTAATTTTTATCAGAAACATTAAGAATAATTATTATAAACATTAAGTATGCTTTTACCATTGTTATAATATAAGATAATGATTTAGGAGTACTGTTTATTAAAATCTAAATCTAAAAATCTAAAAATTCCTAAATAAAGTAAATTCTCAAAGCCTAAAAGATATTTCTTTTAGCTGATAGACAAATCTCGCTGTCAGTCCACAGAAAGCATGTAAATTTGAAATTTAAACATTTCAATTTTAAATGCTTCATCTCATGGAAAAGGGGGGTGGGTGGACAAGCCTTCCAAGTGTAGCCACTTTCCAGAAAAATTTAAAAGCTGGTAGCAATTGTTATCCAAAAATATTTGTAAATTTATGTTACAGCTGACAAATTGTATTCATGAAATATCCCTAAAATTAAAGCCTTTGAAACTTGCAATAACCTCATTAAGTAATTGGCGCCTCTTTTAAAAATTTTCCAGACTGTGGCCACCCTGCAACGCGCGGAAGAACTTATTTATTTCTATAATATTCGCTACCGAAACCTTCAGCTTAGAATAATAAAATTAGAAATTTTTTTTAACTCATGGAATTCAATATAAAAATTTTTTTTTTCATTTTTATTTTGCTAATTCTTAACATTTTGACAAATTTGGCACCCATGCATATCATTTGGGTGACATTTGTAGAACATTTTACGTAGATTGTTGCTATATTGGCATAAATCTTATAAATTTTAATCAAGCTCGTTGCAGTATTTAATTCTTATGATACCGATCTATTTAATCAATCCAAAAAGTTAGAAATTTCAAACTGTTGATAGTTTCCCACAACATATATTTATTTTATTATATATTTTATTAATAATATATTTTATTTTTAGGATTAAATGGGCCTTAATAGACTTCATCCTAATGGCTGTGATAACGTTGGGGCTTCATAGCTATTGTTTTGCATAGCTGCAAATGCACTGAGAGTCCCGCAGTGAACTGACTGATCATCAAGATCCCAATAGAACACTGAAGTCAAGCATCACTGGCTGCGGTTAGTGTGCGGGTGAGTAACCTCTTTGATCAGCATGCAAAGGGACCGAGAGTGTGCTGTATCGGTCCTCGTTAAACTGTTTTAAGCAAAGTGATTGACTTCGCATGTCATCAGGCTACCGAAGCAGAGGTCATCTCCTCTCCAGAGGATTTAAAATGGTGATGGCATGTCTTCGGATCTTCCTCTGCGATGTTTCCCAGATTGTCGCTAATAGCCCATAGTTCAGATCTAGTGGGAGGTAAACCAACAACAACTGAGACTTAGATGTTCTGTATTTTAAAAAATTTAATTTAGAACTACCTATGTATAATCATTTGTGTGGATCGGCTCTTCTTTGTCGCTTTGTTTTCACTCTCACTGTTATGTCATTAATTTATGTAAATGCCATCTTTAATGTAAATTTAGCTTCGTACGTTTGCTTTAAAATTAAGTTATTTTAAATGACCTCGGCATGTAAGTGATTTATTATTTCTTATTTAGCTACCTCTGAGTGTAAATTTTTTTTTTACCCTTAAGTTTATATTTTATTTAATTACCCATATATATTTTATTTACCTGTCCACAGTAAATTTTCATTTCAAGATCATTTAAAAAAAATAATAAAATTCTGTTTTCAGTTGTTTAATAGCAATTTGTTTTGTTCATTAGTATATTTCCCTTAATTTCTTTCATGAATCATAGTTTGTCCGTTTAAAACAAGGTCAAAACCAAAAAAAAAAATTTTTTTAAAAAGATAAAGCCTGGTTTTCTTATAATTTTTTTTTCAATAAACATCTTTTTAAATAAATTTTCTGCTATTTATGTGAATGTTTTTAGTTTGAATATTGAAAAATGAAATAGAAATTCTCACATTTGTTACAATTTTGAGTTTAATTGATAATTGGAATTCACCTACTTGAAATAGACATAAATCTGCAATTTTTAATTGTTTATGTAAAATTAATTTTGTCCCCTCCAAAAAAAGCCTATGTAGAAGAAATTAATGCAATCAATTTTTAGCTAAAATCATAACTCTTAAAATGTTTAAAATAAAATAGATTGTTAGTTGTTCCCTGTTATGTTAGTTTTTTTGTATTAGTTAAATTGTGTGAATTAAAGACTGAAAGAATTAAAGTTTTTCAAACTTTATTTTTACAAACTAGTAAAAAGATACATTTTTGCTGCAGTCAAGCGTATAAACAGGAATGAATTACTTTTCTAAATTTTATTTTAACAGTTTAATTTAAGAATTATTTTTTATTATTTAGGTGAACAAATTTGTATTGTATTTATGCAGTATGCTCATATTTATTATTATAATGTTTAAAATTGCTATTTTTATACTTCATTTAAAAAAAAAGTTTGAGAAATTTTTTTAAAATATTTTTTTTTGTTTATGCTGAAATATAACAATAAGAACTTTGTTACATTTAAAGCTAATGACCAAAAAGTAATTTTTTTTTTGTGTGTGTGTTTTAGAATCATTAAAGCTGAAATATACTTTTACAATTTTAAATGTTTGTAATTATGTAGCCCATTTATCAATTTTATTCTTTTCATCATTTTAATTATATTATTTAGTTGAAATATTACATTGTCTTGTTTCTCCCATGATGCTGCATTTTAAAATTGCATTGATTTCACATTTCCTCGATCACATTGATTCGAAGCAGCCAGGTTGTATAATTTTTATTTGACCTATATCAGTTCATAAAAGCATGTCTAAGCTAAGCAATAACAAAAATTATCTAAAGACGACTGTTATAACTATAAACTTATGCTCACAGTAATTTGGTTTATATGTTTTATTAGTATTCATTATACATAAAAAAAATTTTGTTGCTTAATAATTTAAAAAATATGCCGCGACAAATTTCTTTTAAAAAAATAAATAACCAAGATGATAGACATACTAAAATAAAAATCTTAAAATTAATAAATATTCATATTTTTCTTTACAACAAAAGATGTATAGTCATTCATTGATTCAGTTAGATTTTGAGAAGTATGGGTCTCTAAGACTTAGAAAGTCTGCTGTTAAAGAAAATCGTTACATACGTTTGAGAAATCAAGGCTCATTAAGATTGGTCAAACACCTGCATCTAGGAAAAACTATGTAATATGATGCTGAAAATTATTCTAATTTTCTCGTTAAGCTATTTAATTAAATAGCTTAATTAATTAAATATTTAAAGTTTTGTCTACCATCTCAGATAAAAATATTTTAGTGGATCTGTTAATAACCATTTCTTTTTAAAAACTAATTCCAATTTCTCAACATTACTTTTGTTGAAGAAAAAAAAATAGTTACCTCAAAAGTCCTTGAAAATCATTAAATAGAGAGTTAAGGTTACTGAAATTTTTCGCGACTGGTAGACAGGGTTTAAAAAGCTATTTTTTTCTTCATAAAAACCCAAAAACCAGGTGTTTTTTTAATTTTTTTATTTTAAACGAAAGGCTAAATAGTATTTTATATCTAAATGTTATCTTAGTAATGTGTGAATATGTATATATACTGTGACGAATTTTAATATCAAGGAGAATGAGATATTCAAGAAAATGTATTTTTTCAATTAAGAAATATTTCATAACAGATTGATGAAAAGAAATAAAATTGATAAATGTGTTACATAAATATATACACACATATTATAGTAAAGGTGGGTTTTAGTTTTGACCGTTAGAAAAACGAAGAACTATTTACTTTTGTGTCATTTATTTTAACATAATTGAGCTTTAAATATAACAATGTTCTTATTGACATATTGCAAAATTATGAAACATTTACTTAAAAAATATTTTAAATGAATTTTAAAATAATGAATGTAAGCATAAAATTCACATTTGTATACAATTCAAATTTGTTTATCTAAGTAGCAGAAAACAAATATGAAATTGAACTGAAAAAATAAAATTTAGAAAAGCACCTTATTCTTGTTTATACTTTTGTTAGAACAAGAATTACTTTTGAATTAGTTATGGTCTAATTTATTTTAAGCATTTTTACAAAACCTCATGTTTTTATTTTAAATTTGCTTACAATACTTTATTTCACATTGGTATTTTTGTGAAAACTCAAATTCTACCTTAACATTTGAAAATTGCAGTTTTGTGTTTATTTAAAATAACGGAATTTAACTCAAAATTTCCAAAAAGGTGAAAAAACCATCTTGTCACTTCGCAATATTTAAACAAATAAAAAATCAATATGAATACAGGAAACTTTATTTATTAAAAAGATTCTTTTAAAAAAAATATTCTGACTTTGTTTTTTTCTTTTAAATCATTTGGTTTAAACGGCATTGTTTTTAACCAGCTAAGTCTGCTAAAGAGGTGATTGTGCTCCGGAAAAATACCGGATTTTTCGCCAACAACACCTGAAGTTTCTGGAAATCCTAGGTCCATCAAGAAATCATCAATCATGTGTAAAAATTCTTGTCTATTTTATTTAAAAATATTAGAACTAGAATTTATACTTGGCATCTTTCATTTGTAAATATTTTTTCTGACAGAATAATAAATGTGATTAGAGATTAAAGTAAACTTATACATAATTATTCATTTAAATTATGCTGTAAATAATTTATTTAGAATTTAATGTTTTGAAAATATAAATGATTTAACTTTATAAAGACATTAATTTTTTGAAATGCGTCATTAATGATTTTAATAAGAAATTTTCAGGATTTTTGAGCAGGGTTCGTTGATTTAAATCAGCTTGATTTAAATTACGATTTAAATCATGATTAAAATCAAATGATTTTTTTAAAAAAATCATTGATTTAAATCAACTAATTTATATATATATATTATATTGATTTTAAAAGTTAAAAAACAGTGCTTTAAATATTGATACTTTTATTCTTTTCTTAGTTTTAAAATTTATTTAAATAAATTGCTGCATTAATTAATTTTAGTTAACGAAATTACTTTCTTTCTTGGTGTGTGTTAAACACATTTAAAATTACATGTTTAAAAATCTTTTGATTCTTAACATTGAAAGTACAGATTAAAGTAAATATTTAATGCTGTCTTAATATAGACTTGCATAGCTGTAGAAAGTAAATAAACATGATTTTTTTTCAAAAAGAAAAAAAGCAAATGTTAATTAAAATGATTAATAAATAATAATAAAAAAGCATGGAATTCAAATCTACATTATAGTTTATTGATGGAAATTTCTATGTTTCTAAAGTGCGAGGTAATATTAAAAAGAAATTACCTTAATATGCCAAAAATAGAAAAAAAAAAAAAAGAAGCTGAGTTCAGATATTTTTTCCTGATATAGTGTCATTCTTCCCTTACAAAGTCTATTTGAAGCAGTAGGATTTATTAACTAGTATTTTTTCTTTTTCTTATAATATGTTTACGGTATCTTTGAAATTATCAGATTTTCTTTTGTGAAAAAAATTCCAATGAGTACATAGATTTTTTTAAAATGTTTTTTAGCTTAACTTATGTATTTTGATATAGGATTAAAAATGAATATTTTAACATAAAAATTTATAGATTGAATATTTATTTTTTGATGAATGACAACATTTATAAACACAATCTGTTGCATTTATTTTGCCATTTTATAAATCATGAGGAAAAAAAAAAGAGATCACAATTTTAAATTTAAATTATGGTGGGCTAATTGAAACTTTGTGTTACTAGTTAAAGTAGTATTCTTTAAATTATCTATTTTATCTTGTCTTTTAATTTCAATCATGCCCTTGTATCAAAATGGTCGCTATGCATTATAATGAAAAATTATTTTAGTAAGTTAGAGCTTCTAAAATATTGTTATAATATAGTTTTAATATTAATTTAATTTTGATTAAACATTTATAAGATTTTTTAATCATAAATTAAAGCTCTTATAGTGTTTTTGAATAGAAATAAAAAAAATCTGATTTAAATCAAAAAAATCTGATTTAAATCAAAATAATCCGATTTTTTTTTAGAAAATCAAAAAAATCACGAACCCTGTTTTTGAGTTGGGATCACAATCACCCCTGAATAATTCAACAATACATCGGAATAAAAATCCAGATGAAAAAATATATTTAGGAATAGAAATGAGGCAAATGATTGTTACAGTGATCAAGAGTTTTATGGATAAAATGTGATAATTTTCATTTCTAAAGATATGAATGTTGAACATTGTTTGATTGACATAGTCTTTTGACATTTGCTTAAAAACTTATAAAATAGTTGATATCTAACGTCTAAAATTAAATTAAGGAAATGAAAGTAAAATACAGGGTCGCCACTCCACAGGTAGAATAGGAAAACCTAAAAAATAAAGGGAATTAAAAAATCAACTAAATTAACAGGGAAAATGCAAGGAATATTTATTTCTTATTTTCTTTTTTTAAAAATATTGTCCTCTTTAAGTGCAATCTATGGGGTATTTAAATATAGTTCAGTTGTACTTTACTATTTTATTTGCTGTATGTATTTTTTTATGTATGTTAAACTGTTCCTTATTTAAGTTTTTCTAGCAATTAAAACTAGTATTAGTTATCCTGATATAGCGTACAAATTTGCGCA
Source organism: Parasteatoda tepidariorum (assembly GCF_982258835.1). Classification (NCBI taxonomy): domain Eukaryota; kingdom Metazoa; phylum Arthropoda; class Arachnida; order Araneae; family Theridiidae; genus Parasteatoda; species Parasteatoda tepidariorum. The sequence continues at coordinate 186,708 of NW_028257417.1, read as the reverse complement.
GTAATTGTGTGTTACCTCTTAGTATATTGTGTATAATATATACAGGGAAAACGCAGGGAGCTTTTTTTTTCTTCCCAGATTTGAGTAGCAACCCTGTAATAAATCTATAAAATAACTTTTTTGCTCTATGAATTATTAATTATTTCTTTTAAATTAAATTTTGTAATTTTAAACTATATTTGTGAAAAAAATGTCATTCTTTTTCTCTTGTCTTTATGTAGATATCTCATTTTATCAATTTTTGGCATTTAGCTGAACAAGTCAAAAAGGGGCGAGTAGTAACAGCTCAACAAATAAAGTCTTGGCCATGTACTCAACTAATGTTATTTCTTGACAAGATTGGAAGTAAAAAAAATGAGTATGTTCATTTTAATTATGTCATAAATTAGTTGTAGTATTTTAGTATAAAATTTTTTAATATAACCTGGAACAAAATCCCTGTATTAAATTACACTTGTTTCAGATTGGATAAATTAGAATAGTTATGAGTGTAAATTAAATACTTTGGTTTCAAAGCTCAAAAGATTTTGAAATTTTTTTGAGGTTTTACAGTTGTGTACTGTTAATTATATTTAATAACTGTTAGGCAATTATCTTTGGTGTTCATTTAGTTTTGACTTCTAATTGATCTTGCTTTTTTGAATAGCAAATGTTCACAAGTTCAAAAACTTTTTTAATTTATGATCAATAGAGAAACAGGTTCATGGTATCTGCACGCCAGGAAAGTCTTAAATCTTGGTATTGAACAAAATTTGTCATGAAATGTCTTGATTTTAACTATTTATTTTTAAAAAATCATGGATTCAGGGCGCCCAAAAGTCTCTTTTTTTAAAATAGAATTTACCCTCTCACACACACACAATTTCATGATGTACCGAATATCTGAATTTGTAACAAAATCCCCACTCACAGTCATATTTTATTAAAATATAAAATGTTTTTATTGTGTTCTTTAAAATTATGGTGTTCTTTAAAAAAATGAACGATAAAACATCATTTCTAGAGCGAATTATCTTTTAAACTTCTGTAATTTCAGAATTTTTGTTATTATTTTTATTTTATTTTATCAATTTAAAATTCTAGCTGAAGCAAGCCAGTCATTGGCCATTTTTTTTTATTCCGAAAAGAGAACAGAAATATCAGGAGTATTTCTTTAATCTCCGATACACAAGAAAAGCATCTTTAAAATATATTTCTGCAGTAAAAAAGAGGAGAAGCAAATTGCTTTTGTATTTTTTCTGCTATTTTATTGCTTCAACTTTTTCTTTACTCTGTTTTTTAAATTTAAAATAAATATAAAGATGCAGAGTATGAATTTTCGTTATACCTATTATTTCAATTAATGTTATAATGCTTTTTTAAATTTATTGTTGTGCTTTTGTCGGAGAAAATAGTAACTTCGTTAAGTCATGGAATATTCTTGGAATTAGTCATGGAAAGTTATGAATTTGAAAATTTAAAATGTAGTAGATGCAGCTTATTAAACAAAATGATTCATGAAACAAAGATTTTTTTCTGTTTGGAAAGTGATGTCCAATATTTCTGTGATGGACAATCAAATATCTAAGTAGGCCAGGCCCACCGTAGCCCTTTGAATAAATGTACATGTTAAAATTCCTGTTTGTGTGTAAATAAGAGCAATAATTTACACTTATTATGATTTTTATCTTATTCATTAATTTATCCTTACTATATTCCCCATAAAACATTTCTTAGTTAAAACTTTATTGATCTTTCTTTTTTTTTCATTTATGATAATATCTCAAAATGGGCTAATACGAAATGCTATTTAATAAAGTGATGAAATTAAAACAAAATCGAAATTTCGCAAACTTATATGAAAACGACTTAAAGAATTGTGATAATATCGATCTAAAGCTCAAAATATATTTTTATAAATCAGAAAATTAAAACTGATGCACCATTAGTACAAAAAAAAGTAAAAAGTTTTAAAATATCTTTTTGTAATTTTTTATAAAAATATAAATTTTAGATAATTTTTTATTTCTGTACATTTTTGTATTTCCAACAAAGTTTATTTCAATAGTTGTATTGAAGTTTGTATGATGTGGAAGAAATATATATTATGATTTTTTTCTTTATAAATTAATGTTTTCTTCATTGGGATTTTTTTTTTGTTTTTTTTTGCAAGAAATAAAAAATAACATAACTCCGATGCATAGATGAGTTTCTGTTAACTGTAAAAACAGTTACATTTTAGAACTATAATTGATTTGAAAGAGTGAAACGTTTTGAATAAGATTCAGTTTGTGTTTTTTCTAATCATATATTTTTTTTAATGTAAATAATTAGTAAGATCTATCAAAAAAGTCAAACATGGATGAAATGAGTCCAGTTTTATTTTGATAAAAGTATCAATTGTTTATTACCACTGTCTCCCCTTATACTTTTACCTTTGAGTTTGTATAGCATTTTAAATTTTTACTTTTTGTTATTCTTATTTCAGTTCTTATACAAACTTTCTCAAACAAAATATTGAGTCTATCACTTAAAAACAAAGCATGCCAATAATTATTGCATTAATGCTCCTGAAGATTTTGCTCAATATGAGTGTAGGTTCTTTACATGATCTTCTCATGACATAGTGCAAAAAGTTACACTGGTTGTTATAAATTAAGGAAAAATGATCAAAAATTATATCTCAAAAAGTTAAGTACAAAATGTAGTACATGTAGAAAAGTTCAATAAAATTGACCCGCTGGAGTGCACATATTAATGTATAAAATAACATGAAGTGATAATCCCTGTGTCAGAATCATAGAGACACACCGTCTGAGCACGTTAGAGTTATTGCAAAAAGATTTTTCTTTTGAAAAGTAAAAAAAATATATATTTAATTTTCTTTTCAGAAATTTATGCATAATATTTGAATCATGCATATAGATAACCAATTTTTGACATGCTCAATTTACGCCGATAGTATCGTAAATTAATATAAGGTTTTAATTGTATTTTCAGCAGTTATTGATATTGATTTTCACTTGGATATTAAATATCCCCATATATTTGAAACAATCGGAACATTCGTATTGTGCATTTGAGTATTTACTTTTTAAGGTGATAATTCTATCCCACTTTTTGCAGTTCTTGCTATTGATTTCTCCATTTTTTTAAAATCTGATATTTTTTTATGCGCTGTTGTTTATTACAATAAGGTAATCTCGAAACGAAGCATTTGAGGAGCCTGATTCGAAACACGCATTTGTGGAGCTGGATTCGCATGATTTCGTCGATCTTTGGATTTCATACTTTTTATTTATTTTTTTATTGTGATGATTATTTACAAAATGCAAAGTAGGAAATAATTTGTGTCCACCCCACCCCTACAAAATGAGAGAATATCACCCATAATATTAAAATTAAAAATTATTGCGTGTTTTATTTAAAAAATATATATATATTTTTTTGTTGTAAACACAGTGATTTTGTTACCTTAAATTTGAAACATATATGTTTGTTATTCTTAAAAGTGTCTTGCAGAAAGATATTAGTGCTAGAAAGTTTTGTCGGAGATAGCTCGAAAAAATTCTGCCGTAAGGGTGATAATTATTATGGTATTACAGAAATAATCCTATGCAGCATCAAATATTCCCAAATAATCTTTGAGACGTATACTAAAAGGCTGGATATTTCCAAATCTTCTGAATATCCATGAAATGCTCCTCTGAAATCCAGGAGTTACAACTGTTAGATATCAAACAGATATTTGGGTATTGTGACATCTGTTGTATATCCCAGAAACACCTGACACATACATGTGACTTATCACAGATATCCATGAGATATCTGAGGGACTTCTTTCATTTATGAATTGTATGTTTTATCTGGATATCTCAGATATATTCTTATTGGATATTAGAGCAATGTTTTAATCGTTCAAAAACTTTATTCTATTAAATTTAATGATCCTATATAAATAGTAAATTTAAGTTTTATATTCCATAATTTTATGAGTAAAACTGGTATTACATCATTTAATTTTGCAGAATAAGTTCATTAACTCTAAGCATACTATCCCTTAATTTATACCTATTTCTACCATAGCCGGTCAAATGACTGTATGTTTCTTAATTGAATGTATAAAATATGGATGTTAGGAAAGAAATAAACTAAAAAAAACTTTATTATGATTAAATAAAATTGTATATTGGCAATTTTTATGTATTACAAACACGAAGAATAAAATTTTTTAATTCATTATTAAACTCATTTTTTACATATACAAAGTGTTTCCATTGTACATTTTCCACAGACATATTTCTTGTAATTATTATTATTTCTATAATTCTTATTATTATTCTTATAATTATAATTCTTATAATTAATATTATTTCTTCTAAGAACTTGTGCTGTCTTGATTGTTTTGACATTTTTCTTTGTAAAAACTAACAATTAGTTCGAAATGAAATATAGCTATCAAAATAAAATATAAGCTACTTACGAAAACAGTTTTTGCCACTTTTTCTTTCACAAAAATGTCAAAATCTAAAATTTTAGGTACTTTCTTGAAATTTGAATTCACAGTTATTCTGATTGAACTAATATGCAACAGTCTTAGTAGAAATATGCAACTCACCGAACGCAATACATTGAACGCGCATTACATCGTAATTTCTGATCCGATAACCTTATAAAGCAATAAATTGTTCTCCCGGTCAAATGACTGGCTGTGGTAGAATTAGGTATATGACAAGTATTATTCGAAACAAACAAAATACCAAAAGAAAAATATAATATTAACTATATATAATTGTTAGAAAAAGTCATGAAGTCAAATGTTAAAAAATGATAAGCACATTTTCGATGCAAAAATTCTTAAATGGTCATTTTACCGGTAATGGTATGTTTAGTGTTAAATTTAAAGTTCTGTGAATTATTCATGATTTATAAATAACGATGTTGGAGAGATGTGTAAAATAAAAAGTGTTTATGATAAAAAAGAATTTAGTGTATGTGTAAAATAAAAAGTGTTTATGATAAAAAAGAATTTAGTGTATTTTGGAAACTTTTGCATGTAGAGAAAGAATCAAATAAGTAATTTTTTTTTACTGACAGGGATATTTTTTATCATAAAATCAAACAAAATTATGTAAACATTTCAAGGCTAGATGGTCATTCGTGATCATACTAGTTTTATTTATTTTATTTCAAATTTATAATTGCAATAACTTTTTCTATAATGATTTTTTATAAAGCATCAGTAATTGTAAATCTGTGTCTGTTCAACATTTGGCTTTGTGTATTTGGTAACAGAAAATTTGTTTTCAGATAAATCTGTTACAGTGAATTCTGTAATATGAAATTGTATCTTCAACAAGATAAAATACACTTTAATTAAATAATATTTATGGTAACATGGCCCTAATATTTTGAATAGAAGTACAAACTGAATAAAATTTTCAGTACAAATGCTGCGAAATAATTAAAATTTATACTTTTTAAACTAGATGAGAGAAAAGTTAATGACAATATTGTTTCAATCAAGAAAATGCTTAATTTTAATCTAAATACTTTGAAATTATCTGAAACCATTTGTTTTTACTTTGTTTTGGCAATTTTGTAAATGAACAAATTTCAATTATATTTCCAGTCTTAATAATTATTAGGTAATAATTTGTAATAAATATTTTTTAAACTAATTAATATAAAAATTTTGTAACAAATATAAGTGCCTAGTTCTATTATCCTTAGAGCATAAAAAATTTTACTTCAACTTATAATGCTGTATGAATTTAAATTAACAACTACTTTCTAAATTTACCGTAAGAAAAAAAAAGAATTTTTTTAACAAACTTTTATTTAAGTTCTATATCAAGTTCACTTACTTAATACTTGGATTCTTAAATTTGTTTAAATGAACTACGAAAATCATAATGGGTTTTAACCACCAATATTATGGTATAAGTGTTTTTCTTTTAATTTAGACTGTTTTAATTGTGTCCAATTTAAGATGCTTAATTTTAACACTTACCTGTATAATAAATCTGAAGAAAAAAAAACGTAAAATAAAGTATGCTTATCTTTTTCATGGGTGGAGCATAAAACAAAATATTATTGATGCCTGTGATTATTTTTTAATGGTGTTATTATTAGTTGCTATGTGTTTTGTGTTAATAGGCACTGTTATAAACGGTACCCAAATTACTCTTATAGAGACCTAATGTAGCTAATGTTTTAATATACTTCTTGAATTATGTGAAAAAGCATAAAAGATCAAAAATGCTTCAAAAAGAATTGATCCAATAAATATTTACTGTTAAATGTTCTTTTTTTAGAAATAATTTTTTATTTATTTTGTTTTCTTTCTTTCTTTTTATTTTTTTATTCATACTTTATATACTGCTGCAGTAATAGGCTGCAAATTAATTATCTAATTAGCAATTTTTTTTATAATTAACCTTTTTAAATATTGACTTTTCTCTTACTTAAAAATGATTTATTAAATGACTTGGAAATAATACAATTGTTTAAACTAGATTATAGTTATGGATTTCTTAAAGTTTTGTTTTAAATTCATGCTTGATATTTCTTTATTGAAAAAAAAGTTTCTTCCTCATATGTGAGAGGAAACCTATTTCTTTCACTGTGGTTAAAACTTTTCATTCCTGGTTTCAAGTTCCCTTTTAATTTTCTTTTCTGTGAATGTTTTTCATGTTGTGCCTTATTAAATTTTCTCAATCATAAACTGAGAATCTAACTGTTGCAATTTTAATGTTATGACTTACTGATATTCCTGAAGACTGTTGTTTCTCGCAAAATAATACCGCTTCTAAAAATAATACTATATTATAGGGTTCAGAAAAGAACCAGCCCAGAAAGATTTTTTCTTCTTCTTTCCCCGTGAAACAACTTAATTTTGCCCAGAAATAAGTATTTTTCTATTATATTCGACATGTTACTTTTACATACTAAATATAAAAGTTAAGTAAAGTAAAAACTGAAAAAATATTGCTTGCCTATTACCAAAGGGATTAATAAAAAAATTATTATGAAAATAACTATTTCAGTTATATTTCTGCATTTTAAATGTATAATGTATTGCATAATGAAGTTACAGAAATGGTTCTTTGTAAAATGTAAAGCATAATGTTCTGGAATTATTTTTAAATTATGAAAAAAAGAAAAAACCCCCCCGCATAGTTTGCTTTAAAAGTAATGAATGGAATTTTTAACAGTATTGTATACATATTTTTCAATGTATTCGTTCTCTGTATGTCTTAGAATTTACAAAAAAATTATTAACTTGTTTGTTGTTTATACTTTTTGCTTTAGAGAGGCAGGAAAAGAGAGAATAAATTTTAAACATTTGTTTTCTCTGTTATTTAACATTTGTTGTTCATTTCAAGTACATAATTTATGATTTTTACGAGCTTGTAATAATGCTTCTTAAATTTAGCTAATAATTATGCAGTCCATAGTGTATGAAAGCGCCAATCATTTAACATGTTTGGTGAAATACTTGCCAGTCTGCATATCCGTCTACTGGCTGAGTTTGGTGAGATTCTTGTACTCTCATGTGCAACTCTGCTACATTTTGTATTCTCAATTTCAGGCTTCATTTTCCACCCTCTGATATCAAACTGAAAAACCTCCTGATCCTTTTATAATGGTTAATATAATCAAGAAAAGAGTTCTTTGTCAGAAACTAGTTGTTTTATTATGATCATGTAAAGTCTTTGAAAATTAATTTGCATTTTGTTAATATATATATTGCTTAAAAATATTGTTCCTAGTGCTTAAGAAGTACTTAAAAGGTTCTTATTTCTTGTTGAAGCATTTGGCTCTGCACCCTGATTTATATAAAGTATGGGTTCACAACCTGCATCCCGTTGCAGCTTTTAAATACAATGATTTTTGTTTTTTGAAGAACAAAAAAACCGACAAGTTAGAATTGCTCATTTGAGTTATCACTTTTTGATGCCATTAATTCTATGTTGTTTCTTGATTGCTTTTTTTCGCAGTTATTGCTACAAAATTCAGCATGCTTTTAGTTATAAATTTTTCAATGTGTAAATGCAGAGGGACGATGGCTCAGGGGATAAAGCGTTCGCCTTCCAATGAGGTGCTCACCAATCATACGGCTTGCACCGACCACTGTGCTGAGATGAAATATTCTCAGTGGTAGACGGATCATGGGTTAGAGTCTCCTTGCAGTCAGCCTAACCGTGGGATGTTCTCGTGGTTTTCCTTTCCATGTAACGCAAATGTGGGTTTGCTCCATCAAAAAGTCCTCCACGAAGACAAATTTCTCCCAATCCCTTGTCTTCTGTAATGGGTTCAAAATTACAAGGCTACGGCTATAAGAGAATTGTAACAAAATTTTGTTTCATATGAACTTTTCAATCATTTACATGTGGTGTTGTGGAAAATAATTTTAAATGAGATTTATGAAACAGAGATCATACATCAAAACATAAACTTAGCAACCACAAGGTGTGTAGCGTTTTTTAAAAAGTGCTTGCATGACAATTTTCAATCACAATTTTCTATGCAGCATTTATCAGAAACTAGTTATTTCATCATCATTATGTAAAGTTTCTGAAAATGTTTCCAAATTTATTGACTTCATGTTTATAAATTAAGAACTTTAAACGATAGAAAAAAAATAATTTTTATTACTGCTCAGATCCTAATTGTGTTTTTGTTTTTGGAATGTGATTAAAAATATTTGATTGCTTAAAAGGTGCTTATTTTTCGTTGAAAAATCTGGCTACGCACCCTGTAACAAAAAATTTTGACCCTCGAATATTTTATGATTTCTTACTGTAAACAGTTGTATCTCCTCAGTGCCAAATTTAATAATTGCTTGAAAACGATAAATATTGGTTGCACGATATTTTTATAATTAGCATTTATCTTGGCTAACTAAATTATTTTGATTTGTTTTCATATATTCGTTACGATAAATATTATAGGGTAGTTTTCAAACAGTGGACAGGGTTGCAAAAGAAGACTAAAATGCGACTATTTGCAACTATTTTCGGTCTGAGACAACTATGGCAACTTTTTGCCTGAAAAGGCTAAAAAAAGCAACTATTTTTCTGGAACAGGAGACTGTTTAGAAACTTTTCTGTACTGCTAGCAATGTTTTTTTTTAACAAAACTTAGTTTGACAACCTGCAGCCCTCAGGCTTCTAAACACAATGAATTTTTGTCCCCCCCCCCAAAAAAAAAGCAAAATATTTAAAAAATTTTGAATTGCAAATTTGAGTCGTCACTTTTTAATGCACTCAATTTGCTCAGATTCCATTCTAAGTCTGTTTTGTTTCTCGATCGCCTTTTCAATGGTTATTGCTACAAAATTCTGCATGATTTAAAAAAAATAATATATTTTTAATACGATATTACTATCAGCGAATTTGAGTAACCACTTTTCATAACGTATATGTACATATATATATATAAATCCCATTCAGCATGAAAGGGCAAATAAACGTCAAAAATCCGTTCGTCCGTTATAAGGTTTTGGGCTTACGTTAAAATTACGTTTATTTCACGTGATGATTTTCACCATTTCTTTATTCGTCAAAACGTATATGTTAAAATTACATTACTTTCACGTGATGATTTTCAAAAGTTCTTCATTCGTTATAAAACGTATCCGTTAAAAGGACGTTATTTTAACGGTATCAATGATTTAATTTTTTTTTTTTTACAAAAACTTCAATAAATAGCAAAAATAAAATTTAAGTATTTTGAAAAATGTATCAATCTTGTTTCTTTAATGTAGTATATATCTTCATTACTGAAGGAAAAAAAAAACATACGTATCAAAAGACAGATAATAAGGAAGTCTCACAATTAGTTTCCGTAATAAAATTTAGTGTAGGAAGTTTTAAAATAATTGTTCTTATTAAAAAACGTTTTTACACAGAAAAAAATTGATTACATTTTGTTTTGAATCTTGAATTTTATAATCTAGAAATTGTTTCATAATAAAATCTTATATGAAAATCATATATAATAAAAAATACGTATTAAAAATCCGTTTTTTAACGTGCACTTTTTATCCATTTTTCGACCGTTTTTTAAAGTTGTTATTTTAACGAAAAATTGACCTTTTGTTGCATAGTTATATTTACGTAAATGTTTTAGGATTATAAACGTAAATTGAATATTAAAAATGTTTCAAACAAAAAGGGTGAACCTGTGAGAGCCCACGAAAGATAATCTTTTACGTCTCTCTTGAATTCGAATAAACTGTACATTGCAGATTTTCATTACAATTCATATTAAATTTTTAAATACTTATAATTATTTTTGTTTCATTAAACTGGTTATAAATATTTGCTTGTTGATAATATTGAGTCGGCTCATTATCAGTAATTGACAAGGGAAATATGAGTTTTAATTCTTATATAACTAAACTATGATGAAAATTAAGAAATTTTCCAAAATACTGAATAAAGTAAAAATTTGCTACAACTTGACATGCAACGAACATAACGTAGAAACACATTACTTAAATTTAAATTATCTCAGTCTAGAACAAGAGTCGTGGTGTAGTGGTTACAGCGTTCGCCTGAAGGGTACGGCGTCCTAGGTTCGATCCTACTCTAGAGTGGGATGCTAATATGCTAATACTTATAATTATTATTATTCAAAGATCATGAATTAAAAAATTTATTTTTTTGTTATTATGTAAAAATTGATTCACTATTTTTTTTATATTGTAATTATCGCTCACCATACGAGTTTATAAAAAATAATTTTAATATTATAATAATTATTTTCTACTTCAATCAACATGAAATAGAAACGATTATTTTTGCTTGACTATGTTAACATTTATTTATTAATTTCTTACTTTGCAATTATCGCTTACCCTGTATAAGTTTTTTCGAAATAATTACTAAGAAATGTGTCTACTTTTAAATTCCACGTTCTTACTGCATGAAAGAGACATTTACTTTATTTTAAAATACTGATTTAATTTTTTTTCCTTCCAAAAACTTCATAAATTATAAAAATAGAATAAAAGTATTTTGAAAAATTTATCAATCTTGATTCTTTAATGTATATAATATTTATTAATGAAAAAAAAAATATACATATCAAAAGACAGGTAAAAAGATAATTCTCATAATTAGTTTTCGTAATAAAATTTAGTGTGGGAAGTTTTAAAATATTTGTTGTTATTAAAAGACGTTTTTACCCACAACAACATTTTTACAAATTTATTAAATTTGGCTTTGAATCTTTAAATTTGTAATCTTGAAATTGTTTAATTATAAAATCTTAATTGCAATAAATAAGTTATTTATAAAAATCATACATAGTAAAGAATAATATAAATTTATAAAATATAAAAAATAATATAAAATAGCATAAAATATAAATAATAATTGTAAGTTTTGTTGTAATGTCAGAAAAATAATTTTTTTCATAAGAGCAAGTAATGATAATTCTTTATTTCTTTGCAAAATATTATTTATGAGTGAGTTTTTGTGTATGTGAAATTGAAGCACTTTTAAAAATAGTTAGAGCGTTAGTTCGGTTTATTTTTCCGAACTGTCAGTTTTTGGCTTTCTTGCATTGAATAGCCTTTTTTTTTTTTCATATCGGGCAATAATGTTACATAACAGGGAATTTTAGTAAAATTTACCTAGGGACACAATGCTTGGAAGGTTTTAAATAGTTAATGAAGTTAAATAAATTGTTTTTAATTATTTAGATCATATAAATAAAAAAGAAAAGGATTTAAGTAAGGAAAAGAGAAAGTTCCTCAAAAATTGAAATTAAGACCTAAATTTTGCAATGCTAATACATAAACCCTAAAAAAACAAACCCACCTTTAAGAACAAAAAAAGAAGAGAGAAATTAAATATTTCTTTTTTCATATTTTGACATTAGTGCGACAAATTTTTTTCTATGTTTTTTTACCAAGATTTTTTCATTTAAACTTAGTTCCCGGTTAATAGGGGTTTTAAGGGCCATTCTAGTCCTTGACGGAGGCGATGCTCGATCCTCGACACCACCAAGTACATGCGATATATGTGCTATTAAAATCTGTGGAATCGAGAGGCCTGTGGTTAGTCGCATTGCTGTACCAAATGTACAGGGATCTGGAGAAAATTCCCTACCCCTTCAGAGATTTACAGGGTGGCCACCCACCTGGAAAACCTTGAAAACCTGGAATTATCAGGGAATTTTTTTTATACTGGAAAAATCAGGGAAATATGGATAAAAACTTGGAAATTTTAAAGAAAAGCTGGAAATTTTTTCTTTTATATTTTTTTAATTTCACTAATTTAAATTATTTGCTAATTTTCTTAATTTAAATTGTTTCATCCATTATACCCACATTTTTTAGACGGAAATGTGTTTCCAAACAGTTAAAATATCATCGACTTACTTTGCTTTCATCAAAATTTGCTCCATTATAACCCTGTTAAACTAGAATACAACATAAAATTCTCCCATGGTTGCTAAGCAAATGTAGAAACCTTTGATCTCTATGCAGACTATGGGACTGTGCAATTTAGGAAAGGCAAAGATTATGGTGGATGTGGAAGACGGGGTTAGAATATTTCCTTCGGTTTTTAAATTCTGTCCGTGGGTTTGTTCACACAATGATTCTAGTTTGTTTGCAATTGAGAGTGGTAATTTTTTCTATTTTGACAAAATGAGTCAAAATGTTTTTGTATCTTTAACTTTATTAAATTCTCTAAAAATTAGTTGGTTATAATTTAATAATAATAGATTTTATATTGCACTCTTTTTCTGAAAGCTTTTGAACTCCCATTCAAAGAAATCTGTAAATTATTTTTTCTCAGCAAACCAACCAATCACAACATTTCACCCATCACTAACAGCAGTGTTTGTCGACAAATTGTTACAATTCTTGCATTAATGCTAATTTTTTCTATTTCATTTTAACCTTTTATAGTATATTTTTATTTTGAAAAAAGTTTTTTGTTTAGAACTAACTGTATATTAATATCAAATTTTACGGTTTTGTTGGTAAATATTAGTTTTTGGATTCAAAAATTCGAATTGTATAGTTATAACAATATCAAAAGTTCGTAAATGTTGCTTGCATTCCAGAGATGATGTTTCAAAACTATTCCTCTTTTTTCCTAAAAAAGCTGACAATGACTAAGGAACATATAGGAAACATATTAAATGATGTATAAACATAAAATATAATTTTTTTTATTCATATGTGTTTAGTACAAAGAAGGGAAACGAAACTTAGTGTTTTACTTCTGCACTGTACAAGAGTCTAGTTGTTAAAACAAAAACAATTAACTATACTAAACTAAAAAACTATGTGTTTAGATTGGAATTCTTTAAATATTTTAATTTCATTTAAGAAAAAAAAGAATAAAATTTAAAGAATTTTATCTTTTTTCTTCTATAAATTAAACAACAAAAAGTTAGACAATTATACATTTGTGACATTTATTTTTGGATACTGAATCTCTTAAAATAATAATGCTAATTCAAAAAAAAAACATTGTTTAAAAATTTCACTTGAGATATTGGTTTTAAGAAAATATGATCAATTAATTTTTTAAAATGCACTGTTAAGATAAAATACAGTTTACAGTACAGCTTTATATTGAAATGTAAATCCAGTGATTCACAAAAGTGTTGGTACACTTTATGACTTTAAATGAAATAAGACTATTCATTAATTAAAATGAATATTTCAGAATGGATATTTAATAATAAAAAAATATATTCTATTCTTATCAAGACTGCATGGAATATTTTAAATACAAAGCAAAAGTTAATTTGTAAGAAATCAATCATCAAAAAGTAACAATCACTTTATCGCACAAAAGTCATTGTACACTTTCAAAAAAATCCCTGCCTATTAGTAAATATTCTAATTAGTAATATATTAGTTTCCTTTCACATCTAGAATAGCTTTTATAAGTTTGTAAATAAATGTAACTAGTTTTTTTTGTCTGAACAAATTCGAGCAGAATATTTTTTATAAAATTTTACAGAAACTGTTTCAACGCTCAATTGTAAATTTATGAATTTTTCCACAAATTTTATAATTTTAATCTCTGATATGAAGTCCTTCTTTTTAGCATTTTATTGCATATTACACATTTTATCGCATATTGCAATAGGACATAATATATTAATTTAACAATATTCATTACTGATTTACCTCTTATGATGACAAATAATCAACTATTGTTTTATTATGACCATGAGGCGTTTTTAAAAGATAAAAGAAAATATTACAGTGAAGCAAAAATTAAAATATAATTTTAATTTTTAAAAAAATATAATTTTGCTGTCTCAAATTTGATACTAAATTGCAAATAAATATATAAAAAATGAAATGAAAAATAATGAAATGAAAAAATTAAAGCAACAGATGATAATTTTAATTCTGAAATCGGAAAACATTTAATTTTTGTTGCTATTTCATTATTGATATCTTAAAAATAAACTTTTACTTTGTTTTTAAAATATTCCATGCAGTTTTGCTTAAGGTTAGATTATACATCTTATTGTCTGAAATATTCATTTGAATTAATGAATTTTTATTGCCTATTTCAATAACAGTTATAAGTGAACGAAGACTTTCGGGAGCCACTATAATTATAAAAATGTATTAATATATAATCACCTGAAACGGTTTTCCTTTTTGCTTAATGAAAATATGTTAAACAATACCTATCCAAGGTCTTATTGGTCATTCTTTTTTTCCATTTTCTAGTTACACTTTGAGCAAAAACTAATTAAAGTAACACATTAAAAAAATTGTGTTCAATAAAAACAATATATTCTACAAGTTAAACGTATTTTTCTCCATGTCTTAATTTCCTAAAAATTAATGTTGTACCAAAACATTAAAAAACAAATAAAAAAAATCTTGCAAAATTGTCAAAATAAATTATTTTTTTCAAGATGCTATGTTAAAAAAATAAGTTTTTAAATAAAATATTTTGTAATATAGACACTTTTTTTGTACACATCCTGCACTTTATAAGAGAAAAGAAACACAGACCTGGAAGTTTAAGATAGTTACTTGGAAAACCTGGTAAAATAAGGAAAATTTGAGTGACCACCCGCTCATAAAAGTTGCCAAACCTGAAAAATGTTAAAAGTCTAATCAAAATAGAATTCTGAAAATATTTTTCATTATAAATCTAGCAATATTTTATATTTGATGCTGAAAAAAATATATAAAAATTTAAATTATAATATGTTTGATGATAGATAATTTTTAAAATGAGGAATAGTTTGTAACATTTTATGATTTTCAACTTTTTCGTTTTACAATATATTTTATGTTTTCTAATGTTATGTTTGTAACATGTTATGTCCATATATTAAACCATTTTATTTTGCATTTGAAATTTGTTAATGAAAACTTTTTCCTCTATTTTGTTTTCGAAATAAGACTGCAAAATTATCGGTGTAGGTGTCTATAATCAACTAAAAATATCCTAAGTTTAGATTTAGAAAACGTATTAATTTGAAAGAGAATCACTGTACTTTGTGTAAACTAGACCACTTTCTTTAGATCTGAAATCTTTTTTTTAATTTTTTTTTTATTAAAAGTATTTCTTTAGTTTTTTTTTTAAATAATTAAAAAATTTTTTAAACTGTTTTAAATGTGGTGAGAAAATAATTAATTAAAAAAATTAGTTTTTTAATTTCTCAGAATTTTTTTTTTATGTGGACCTCTGATGCCCAAATCTTCTATGCTTAATGCTTGCATATATTTTGTCAAATATATTTTTGTACAAATTTTATTAAATTATTTATAATTAATGGAGATAATTAAATTGCAAATTCTTTTACCAAAACTTATATTTTGGTTATTATAATTAAAAATATTTAAAGATTGTCATTTCATTTCAAAATTTAGAACTGGTGGTCATCAGTGGGGTTCTCCAAAAATATGTTCTGAAACTGGTGGTGTGAACTGGAGTCCAAATACACCTGTGTCAAACTATGTTGGTGTGCCACAGAATGTACCACCTGTGGTAAGAACAATATTTTTATAAAAATTGATTTTAATATCTTTTCAAGATTGCTAAAATTTTTTATTTTTAAAAAAAATGAAACAAACTTGTATTTTTGCCCTCTATGTTACCTTACTTGTTAGGCATGAATTTATACTTACAAAAGCTTATATCAAGTTTAATTGAGTTTGAATAAGTGCAATTTCAAGAATGATAATTATAGCATGTTTCTTGTAAAAATGTAATGTTACATTAACTTGCATATTGTATGACTTTAAAAAAAGTGTTTATAAAATTTTGTTCGATTTGTTAAGATGTTTGTGCACTTCAAATTTCAGAAACATTTTTCACTTTTGTCCTCAGAAAAAGCTATTTCTTTTATTTTCTAACAGTTATTGATATGACCTCTCTTCAGAACTCCTGAGGGCTGAAATTAGTCTTGAGAAAACGCAAGAGACCAGAATGCCATAGGACAATTAATATCTTTCCAATTTGATTTTTGAATTTATCAAGAAAAAAAATTATTTCTTCTTTAAAAAATTAAACAAACATACCTGCCAAGTCTCCTGTATTTTACGATCTCCTGTTTACCCATATGTTCTCAAATTTCTCCGTATTTGTTCAAGAAATTTAAGAAAAAAAATTTGGTGATAAAATATCCACTGATGGCAAAAATAATTATCTTATTACTCAACAGATGATACTATTGCTAGTACTGTAGTATGCTGAATGTTAATAGTTTAAGAAGAGGCCGGGATAGCCTGGTTGGTGGGGCACTGGGCCCATGTCCTAGAGTTTGTGGGTTCGATCCCAAACCGACCGAAGACTCCCCGTGTAGTGAATGGTGACTGCATGTTAAATCTGTCGAGTTGCAAAGTCCTACGTGTTCCCATAACAAATCAATATCTCTGGGGGTACTGATCCAGGAGCTCCCTCGTCTTCTGGATTGGGATCAAAATTACAAGAATACAGAATTGAACATTGGCAATCGTAAGCCCAGAATTGGGTCAGCTGTTCAAATAAAATAGTTTAAGTATTTATAAATAATGGTTTTAAAAATCTTCTTTAGATTAAGATTTGTATGCATATTTTTTACTTCACTAAATGTAAGTGCTTATATTATTTCTAAATGTGAATTTTTACTTTTTGACTTACATAATTATGCATCATGTGTCAAAACTTTACTCATAGCCTAAGAAATGTTGCTAGTAAAATCTCCGTTATTTATTTCTCCAATGTGGACAGATATGAACAAATATTTTTGGTTAAAAATTATTTAAAATAATATGTACTTTATTATTACTTTTATTACATTATAATGAAACTATTATTTGTTGTAAATTGCAAAATAATCAAATAATGATGTGACACCGCAATGGAAGAATTGGACGCATAATACTTCCAACGTCTTCCGTGTTGGATCTACTTCAGTTTGTTCGTCGTCCTCCTCTTTTTTGAAATTTTGAAAGAATTAAAATGAAATGCTCAAATTGGGAATTTTTAAAAAAGAAAATTTATAGAGTTAGGAATAAAAGTTTGTGATATATAGAGATATGAATGGTTCTAAGAAAAAATTATTGTTTTTCAGCAAATGGTGTTTATTTTAATCTTTATTTTTTAATGGCTTTTATTTTTCATGTTGTGTAGCGTTTTTAAAATGTGCTTAAATGTACTTATCTCGATTTTAATTTTTTTTAAAGCCCTTAAAGGTGCTTTTTTCTTTGAGTATTTTTAAAAAGTGCTTTTGAAAAAGAGATTTTTTTCTTTACTATGTCGATTTTCGGCATGTATTTTGCAAAATCGCGGTTTTCACCTTGTTCTATTCAACGTTTTCACATTTTATTCAACCACAATCCATGTCGGCCTATCGTTTGTCCAATAGCGTATGAAAGCAGCTATCATTTTACATGTTTAATGAAATACTTGCGAAACCGCATGTTCGTCTCCTGACCTGAGTTCTTGGAGATTCTAGCACTCTCATGTGCAACTCTGCTGCATTTTGCTAGATATTCTCAATTCCAGGTTTCATTTTCCACCCTCATTTTTCGGACCGAAAAATCTCTCGATCTTTTTATGGTGGCTAATATAATCAAGAAAAGACTTCTTTGTCAAAAACTAGTTATTTTATCACGATCATGTAAACTCTTTGAAAATAATTTTGCATTTTGTTAATGTATGCTTAAAAATATTTTTTTAGTGCTTAAAAAGTTCTTAAAAGGTGCTTATTTTTTGTTGAAAGATTTGGCTATGCACCCTTTTTTTGTTTTGACTGCTGTAAAAAATATCTATAAATATTTTTTTAAGAAAAAATAAACAAGTCATTTTTATAATATGGGGACCAATCTCATGGAAAAATGCATAAAAAGTTTAAGATTATATTATCAAATTCGAAACACATTTTTTGGAGTAACAAACTGGCTCATGTGAACATGAATAAATATTTCTTAATTATTCCCTTGTATTTTAATGTAAGCCAATTTCTTATTCACACCCATTTTGAATATATGTGTAAACTAAGTTCTCTAGCAAAGTTTGTCTCAAAGTAGTGAAGTAGTCACTACAATTCAAAAATAGTTTGTAGTCAGTTCATTTTTTAAAAAAATAGTTGTAGTTAACTGCATTTGTAGCAAGTTGTAGTTGTAAATTCTGTGCAGTTGCAGTGAACTACAAAAATAATGTGGTTTTTCAAACTACTGGCTGAAACTCATGCTAATCATACATTGATGAATCTGATTAATTTAAACTTAGACTTCATTTCAAAAATTGAAATATATTATGTCAGAATATTTTGTCTTAATTCTCAGGGGTCTGTTTAGAAGAAATTTGGGTCCGTTAATGGACCCTTCACAAAATAATTTGTCTTTTAATCGGACCCTTCACAAGTGACACTCGAAAGACGTTTGTGTATTATTGTAAATGGGCAGGAAAAATTGACTGACGCTGAGTGTTTTGTTAATCATGTTTTTCTGCTTTAATTCTAAGGCTAAATTTGATCTAATTTCAATTATATTAGATCCCTTAACTTCTTCGAAGTCAAAAAAAATTTATAAATTCGAAATGTATTATTGTAAATGGGCAGGGAAAATTGTCTGATGCTAAGTGTTTTGTTAATCATGTTTTTCTGCTTTAATTATAAGGCTAAATTTGATCTCATTTCATTTATATTAGATCCCTTAACTTCTTCGAAGTAAAAGAAAAATTTATAAATTCAAAATGTAGTATTCAAAGAAAATATATCTACTTCTACAAACATCGAGTGTACATTCTTATTGATATTAAAGGATATTTTTTTGTAAATAATTGAGCAATATATTATTCATAAAATTTATTGATAAAATATTATGTAAATAAAAATTAACTTATATCAATTTTTAAAAAAAACTATTGTAAATTTAAGAATTGTTTAAGTTTACTTAATGTGCAACACATTAAGAGTGATACATAACTAAGTTATGTTATTTAAAATGTGTTCATTGAAATTATTAAAAATGTGAGTGATTTTGTTTCCATTATTTGTCCAAAATGAATATTCTTTGTTGTGCAGTATAGGCTAAATACCAAATATTTGTATGTTGCATCTCTAATTTAGTAGCAGCAATAGCTGTTTATTTTTGAAAATTAAATATTTTTAATTATAATTTTACAGTGTTGAGCATAATCTTGTGTCCATTTACAATTTAAAAGCTCCTTGAAAAGGTTTTTTGCAATAACGGAACCCTATTTGCACAAATTCACAAAACAGGACCGTGGTTGAAAGAATGTGACTTAACACTTATTTTATATTCACAAATCACGAGTAATTTTTTTCTCAATTTTACAAATACAGAACCTTTCACAAAATGTCTTGACAGACCCTGATTCTGTTATAATATTTTAAATTATAATTTTTATCTAAAAAAATAAAGATTGTTTATTTAAATAGCTATGTACATTGTTTCTCAATTCCATCATACTTTCACTGCTAGGTTTAAATCAACCAGTTTATAAATGTTTGCAAAATGTAATTTCTTTGTGATAAGCCTAAATGGAATGAATGGAATTTTTTTTCCCTTCTAGGCTGCTGTTGGGCAAGGAATGGTTGGAATGGTCAATGTTCCAGTTTATGGCTATCCTCAAACAGTAATACCTACTATGATACCTGCTCAATCCTTCAGGGTAACCAATACAGTTACATCTCTAAGTGATTTTAGGAAAAACTTTGAAAAGTTATTCCAAATTGGTTTTGCAGAAATTGTTTTATTTCACAAAAAAATTGACAAAAAAGCCCATTTATTAATTTTAGAATGCCGCTACTGGAAAAGCTGTTCTTTAGATTAGAACTATGTGCAAACAAATTGTTTAAAACTTTCTAGATTTTTTTCCCCTAAAAGTTTTAAATAATAAAAAAAAAGTCATTTAAAAAGATTTTTTTTTCTATTTAAAATTATTATACGTTGCTGTTTTTAGCATTTTGAATAAATAACTCTTAATTTTTATTATCATTTTATTTGCGTGTAGCATTTTACTTGATTTATAAAATTAGAGCTGATTTCATTTGTATATTATACCACATTATCCTTTTTTTCATTGTTATCCCTGTTATTTTATTTGTTTTTTTTTATTGTAATCCCTGCTATTATAGTCCTGTTTTATTGATTTGTATCAGGGTTTGTTGATTTAAATCATGATATAAATCAAAAGATTTTTTTAAAAAAATTATTGATTTAAATCAACTAATTTTTTTTATATATATTGATTTTAAAAGTTAAAAAACAGTGTTTCAAATATTGATACTTTTATTATTTTCTTATCTTTGTTTTAAAATTTATTTCAAATAAATTGCTACATTAATTAATTTTAGTTAACGAAATTACTCTCTTTCTTGATGTGTGTTAAATTCCAACACATTTGAAATTACATTTTTAAAAATCTATTGATTCTTGAGATTGAAAGTACAGATTAAAGTAAACATTTAATGTTGTCTTAATATAGACTTGCATAGCTGTAGAAAGTAATTAATAAACATGACTTTTTAAAAAAAAAAAAATGCAAATAATGCTAATTAAAATTCTACCTTTTGATTGAAAAAGTATGGAATTAAAATCTACATTATATTTTATTGATGTACAATTAAAAATGAATATTTTAATATAAAAATTTATAGATTAAATTTTTATTTATTTTTTGATGAATGACTACATTTATAAACACAATCTGTTACATTTATTTTGCCATTTTAAAAATCAAGAGGAAAAAAAAGAAATCACAATTTTAAATTAAAATTATGGTTTGCTAATTGAAACTTTGCTTTAATAATTAAAGTACAGGGGTCTGTCCGAGCCAAATTTACTACCGTTTAGAGTTACCTTCACAAATTCAACTTTAGGAAAAACTGTAGAATAATTTCACTAAATACTTTTTCTTAAAATTTTAGTTTTGTGTCTCGTAGGAAATGATAAATACATATTTTTACAATATTTTTGTGTTGATTTTTTAATATAATTTTTTATTTTCACAAATTTTGTCTAAATTTTCACAAAATAGGTGCCTTTCAGAAAAACCTAAACAGACCCCTGAAGTACTCTTTAAATTCTCTATTTCATCTAGTCTTTAAATTTCAATCATGCATTTGTTCCAAAATGGTTGGCATGCATTCAAAGCTATGTATTATAACGAAAAATTATTTTAGTAAGTTAAAGCTCCTAAAATATTGTTATAATATAGTTTTAATGTTAATTTAATTTTGACTAAACATTTATGAAGTATTTTTAATCATAAATTAAATTTCTTACAGTGTATTTGAATAAAAAATCAAAAAAATCTGATTTAAATAAAAAAAAAATATGATTTTTTAAATTTTTTTAAAAAAAAATCAAAAAAATCTCAAACCCTGCTATGTGTACACTAAATTGAATGAGAATAAAACCAAGCTGTCTGATTTAATAGTGAAGCAATTCGAAATTTTTTAAATGTTTCATGTGTAGAAAGTACAATTTTTTGACTTTTTTATGCAACTGACATTGCTATCTAAACAAATGAGACATTTCTTCAAATTCAATTTTTTATGCTTAACCTAATAAAATAGACCTTTGAAATAATTTTTAAAGAGAAATGAGGGTTTAATGTATGAAATATGCATTTTTTGACTTACCTTTTAATCTTAAAATATTTGTAACATTAAAACTGTTAGATCTATCAAATCAATTCTATTTTTTTTTTTTACTTTAGTCTAAAAAATACACAATAAATAATGTCTCCGGATTTATTGTCATAAAATTAATTTACATTGCATTAAGGGATCATAACTTCTATTCATCATTTTCACATTGCATATCAGGAATATCATTTTTATGAAAAACCAATTTCTTTTTAAAATTATTTTTGAAATATAAGAAGATTTTCAATTTCATACTTGCAATTTATTATTGTAAAATTTAAAGCATATAACACTTTTAAAAGCTTCAGTTATAAGACTTTATTAAAAATGTTACAAACAAAAATTATTCATCGTACAATTATAGGAGATAGTTTTTTAATCTCCCTTTTAAAACACACTACTTGGTTACATTTAAAAACACATATCCCCCATCTCAGTCACCCGTTGCCACCACCAGCAACAAGTGGAGGAAAAATATCACTATGGTGATTTTGGTTGGTTGGCGCGTGGCCGGAGACCATAGCGACCAACCCGTTTGTGATAAGCATTCATTATTGGTATATGATAATTTAATTAAAAGTTACATAATTTATTTTAAGACAAATTTATTGTAATATATACACTATATAAATTCATTAATAACTAGGAAAAAAAAACTGTATTTTATAAAGAGCATATTTTTTCATGTACCCTATTATTTTGTTATAGGCTTTAAATGTGTTTTGTATTTTAAATAATACAAGAATCAATTGAAAAAGTCAAGTGAAATGTTTAGAACATTATTCATTTACATTTTTTATCTTTTAATTTCATTCATAAAAATTTTACAACTCTTTCCTTCTTCACCAAAAAAACCTTGCAAGATTCCACAAAATATCTGAAATAAAAGAAAGAAATCACTATCATGATAAAATTTTACATATTAACATTGGAATACGCACATTAGAATAAGGGGGATTAAATACCATTAATTTGAAATCAGTTAAGCCGTCAGGTATCCCTTATAAACTGATTTAAAGTTTGCCAGATATTTTGATTATAGTTCTAAGATTATTCTATACTCTAATGAAAGATGGCAGATATTTTATTTTGTAGCTTTAACGTTTGGGCTGAAATTTGTTTTAAAAAAAATAAATTGTATTTATAAACGAAGACTATTAAAAATGAAAGTATATTGAAAAATTAGTAAGGTAAACTTACATACTTACTGTTTGTCTACGATAGGTACTCTGTCCGCCATTCGTCTGGAGGGGTGGCGGGGACTATGGTAACGAGGTATGATTATTTCAAGTAGGGGTGCGGGGTCCCTCTTAAGACTGGTTTCGGTGGGAGAAAAGGAGACTTCTTTCTTCGATCTATTGTATTAGCCCTAGAGTTAAGAGAAATGAGCATTCGCGCCTGAAACATCGTTTAGAGCGTGTGATTCCTTTTTTTTAATCTTTTCTCTTTTTCAAAAGCTTCTGTTTTAGAAAAAAAATTTTAAAAATTTATATGTATGTATGGAAATTGTATAAAATTGTTTAAAGCAGCTCAATGTTTTATTAATAAATAACTCATCTATAAATTTATCATACATAGTAAATTGGTTATTAAGAAAAACATAAATTTGCTAATAAAAACTGTTTTTAATAAATAGTGAAAAAAAACTGTACAGGTTACAATAAAATATGAATAAGAAAACGTAATTTAAGCAAAAAAAACTTCAGATAATTCCAGATGGTTTGATGGGTGCTGATAAAAATCATCGTTGATAGTTTTAGATTTCATCCTAGTTGCGGTCACTTGCTTTCAGTTTCAAAAAAAATAAAGAAAGAAAGAAAATATTTAAAAATTAATAATCAAAATAAAGATATTTAATATTTCTCCGGCACAGATAACGTGAACTATTTTTATTTTCAGCAAAAGTTTTATCTCCTTTTAAAATCAGAGTTATTAAGTTTAAGCTCTTCACTTTTTCCAGAAAATTCAAGTAATAAAAGAAATGAACTGCTTTAAAAAATGTGCAAGTTTAGAAATTAAACAATCTAACTATGAATGAACATTCATAATAAATATCGTAAAATTAAAAAGTAATATTAAAAAAACCTGTACTACCCTTAATGTCAGAATTTGTTCACTTTTTTTCCTTTGTATTTAAAAAATAACAACTGATTGAATCGAGAGAATTATTTTAAGTAAGAAAGAAATATTCATGCGAATCTTAAAAAAGTTCTTGAACCAGATTAAATAAGTCTCCTACTGGTGGCTGAGTCAGCCAATCTGGTATACTCCCCATACAAGCTATCATCGAAGGCGAAAGAAAAGGAGACCTCTTCATCGAAGCCACCCTCCCTAAAATGCTCTCTTCTTGTTTCCATAGCACCAGACTGCCGCAGACTTTGTGGCGGACAGAGTACCTATCGTAGACAAACAGTACTACCATTGTAGAAAAGTAAAGTATCAATAGATAAATGTAAAGTATAAATAAAAAGTAAAGTATCGAGAGTTAACTTTGAATAATAATAAACAAAATATTATGCAAATCATCATTTAACAAAAAAAGAGGGGATGAATGTAGAAACAGAAAAGGAAATTGGGAATTTCTATTTTTAAAAATTACTTCTTATATATAATACTACTACCTTTTTCTAATACTTTTCAATAATTACCGAAAAATGGTGTAGCTTTGTGAGAGAGAAGATAAATATTTGTTTTCTAACTTGTTTTAAAATTAACTTTTCAAAAATTAAAAGAATTCTTAGGGAAGAATAAAATAACTATTTCAATAATAAAAATAAAATAAATTTTTCAAATAATCAAACACATGCTTTAACAATCAGCTGAAATAAAGATTAAAGTTTGAAAATAAAAAAATACAACGATTATTATATTTTATGTTACAATAATGCCACAAAGTTTGGCGAATTGCTTGGCGGATATTTCAAAATGAAGTTTTTCACCAGTATAAATCTTTACATACATTAAAATAGAAATTATTTCTATCTAAAGTAATTAAAACTTTGATTGGAATAAATTATAATAAGTTTTAATTTTATTAGTTTAAACCAAATATAAATATTTTAAAAGAAAATGTAGAAAATAGTTTACTGAACTCACCACTTTTGAAATGATGTGCAGGTTCCTGTTATGGTACATCAACTTCATTGAGATTCTCATCTCATCATGTAAAAGTATTTTTAATGCTTTAATTTAAAGGCAAATGTTATTATTGAACTAAAAAACTTCTGTTTCATCATCAAAAAATTTCATCTGATTATTTTCTTCATCAGCGTCGTCGCCATTTTTATTTACCTTTGTATATGTCATCCCACAAAATTGAAATTTCATAAAAAGCAAATGATCTGAATTGTTCAAGAGTTAACGGAGAGAAAAAAATTGCCTGAGCAGTTGCTAATATTTCGGGCAACCGTGATTTCTATATCGCATGAGGATTTTCGAGCATTTTTTTGAGAAAGTAGAGGATAGCGATTGACTTGCCAGTTTCATTGCCGATAATTGTCATTGTGTGATCTAACCATAATATGAATTTTGCTGCTTTTCTAAGCTGAAAACTTTTTAAGGAAATAAATTGGTTACATATTCTTATTTATATAAAATAATCATGTTTGAAAATTAGTTTGGCATTTCTCATACATTTGCATTCTCTTCCAAACTTTATTTTTTGACGTTTATTTCAAATTAGCAGTTTTTAGTGTAATGTTCTACTTTTTAAATTACTTCTAACGTTATATTAAGAACCCAATTATGTTTCTTTTTAAATCAAAGTTTGTATTATTACTTTTGTGTTAAATTTGTCTTAATGTTTATTGAATTCATTGTGTCTTGTCTATTCAATTGATTGTTTTACCTTTTTTTGATATTTGCAAATAAATTCAATAACTGATAATAATAATTTTTGTAGCATGTATAAAAATGTATTCCTCATTAGATTGCGTAACCATCAAATTGCTTCATTTTGAACTTTTCATTTTTGATTTTAGGAAATGTTATAGGGTTTGTCAGAATCATTCGATCTCTCTCTGTGTGGAAGCATACATTGTTGCAGCAATGCTGTTAGTTTTTTTATTCCTAATCTTGATGAGATGAGTTAGTTGAATTTTTTGACTTGTGTAAAGAAGAAAATTTTTCTGAATATATCAATATCAGCTGTATCAAAATTTGATTCAGTCGGTAACAAGCTCTTAAAAAACTTCTCAGAAGGTACTTAGCATTTGAAGGTTAGTGTTTAAGTTTCATTGAATAAGCTCAAACTTTAATAAGGCATTTTTATAAATTATGTTACTACATAATAATTACTTTATATTTTCTCATATATAGCTTTTGGACATTTGGTCCTGCTTTATGAGATCCAAAAAAATGGGCATATGAGAAATTTTTTTGTCTTTGTACCTCCTCTATGGTAATAATTTCTTTTTATATTGTATTTCTTCGCTAACTTAAAACAAAATTCTTTGAAAGATTGAAGCCATATTAATGTACTATTTTTTTTTCAGACAATTTCTCTGAGGAATCTATATCCAGTAAAGAAAAACTTTCAAAGAAAAATAAAGTTGGAGCTGCTTTTAAACGGATGATGTGTGTGTGTGGTTTTGCTGTGGGTATAACATTTTCTTCAGATTTTTCTTCCATTATCATAGCGATGGTTATAACTAGCCCAATTGTTAACAGAAAACTGAAGCTTAGTTTTTAATCTTTTAACAATTCACTGATGGCATTATTATCTGGTTCTTTAGTTGAACTTACCAAAAGTTTTGTTTGATAATTTATTCCTTATTGAAATGACTATTAACTAATTCTAATTCCTGGGAATGTAATTAAATATTATGATTTAGATATGGATTATGCAAATTATGTTTGTAAAGAGTTTTTTCATCATTTCTGAATCTAAATTTTTTCCCTTTGTTTTATATGATTTTAGCAATACCTTTGTTTAACTTTCTTCCTATGGAATTTTATACCTAATGGCTAAATTAAAAAAATTATTTTCTATAGGAAATTTGGTTTTCATTGTGAATTTACTTTATTAATACTTTATCAGATTCTGTATAGTGTCAAGATTCTGACAAATATACGACATTAAGACTCAGTAGTATAGTTACACTTTAAAAAGTTTAGAATTAGGCATAATAAACCATGACTAGATCATCTAAATCTAGTTATTAAGGTCTTGATTTTAAATGCTCATTTAAAATCAGTATGCTCAGTGATGCTCATTTTAAATCAGTAAAAAATTGTAAAATGTGGACAAAGAATGGTCCTATGGTAAATGGTAAAATGGTCCTATTTGATAAAAGATACAAAATAGATAATTTTTGCATGTATTAAAATACAAGAAAACTAATTTTATAATATTTCATCTATAAAACTTGTATATCAGTCTATTCTGGTGTCAACTTTGGGCCAATGTTAATAAGTTGACTATCAGTTCAATATTCTATGATTTTTTCAGTTGATTGTTTATATTTTTAGATGCTATTCATTATTATGACTTTTCTTGGAATTGTTAATTTCTCTAATTTTCAAAACCACCTATAATAGAGTACAACTGACATGGTAAAATGTCTTGTCTTTTTCAGAGACAATAATTTCAGCTGTGGTTTATAAATTGCTTTTGAAAAAATTACAAAGTTTCTTTTTTGTTTTGTCCTGCAAAAAACAGAGCAGTATGCATAAGCATTAATTAATGAGTATTGTATATTTAACATTTTTAACATTACTTTTTTAAAAAAAGCTTGGAAACCATAAATTTTTCTTCAATAACCATTAGTTTATTTTAAAGGAAGCCATATTACTGCAAAACCACTTGTTTATATTATATCTAATAATTTATAGCTATATATTCACTTTCTTTGTTTTGCTGTGAAAGAGCTGATCAGTTTACATAGACTGTTTTTTGTTGTGTAATCTAGTTGTATGATATATAGCATGTAGGCAAAAATTTTTATAATTTACCTACTCAAGCAAGCTTCATATGGATTTTTAATTTTTTTTAATTATATGTCTATTTTAAATTGTTAATTCTACTCAATATTAAGAAATCCAATTTTTATTTTCTGTTTATAATTGCCATTAAAGCTGCTTTTTAAAAAAATTTCCAATGAAAAATTTTTTTTTTTCAATTATAAGGAATTGAAAGAATATTCCACCGTCATTCAGTTGTTATTAATGAATCAATTACTCATATTGGGTAAAACATTTAGAACACCTTGCTTTGAAAATAATCATCATTGGAAAGGTATGAACTATTTTAAGTTTTGTAAATCTTGAAAATCTACTGAAAATTTGGTTTTTATATTTTATATATAGCTAAATGACAACCATGATGTGATATTATCTTGATAGTTTCAAGTAAAAATTAAATTAACTTATGCAAAACTTGTATAAGATTTTCATCTAATAATTATCTAAAATTTTCATTATAATATAATTAGATTATTTTTAAGTGACACATGTTTTTAGAATATATCTATTCATATATTTTCAAAAATAACTGAGTCAACTAATCTTAATTTGTTGGTATTCATACCTGAATAACCTATAATAAAAGTAGAATATATTTTTATTTCCAACACACTAATGTAGAAGCTACCTAATTTACTCTCCATGACTACAAAGTAAAACATTTTCACAACAGCCCATTATGGGCCAAAGGGGTCGTGGATATTAAGACTTCACAATTTCGTAACCAACAGCATGATAGTAGCAATGTGGTCAGCATTACTACACCAGTCGTCTTTACATCCCAGACAAGCTGGTATCTATCAATCTGAAACTGAGTAGGCTTCAATTAACCATCAGCTGTTGTACTCGAATTCTTAATAATGCATAATTTAATCATTTATTTTCAAAAAGAGGGTTTCAATGCTGTATCAGTTTAAATTGTTCTAATTCTTTTAAATTTATTAGATCTTCAAAAAGAAGATAAATTTTTTAGGATTTTTTATGCTTGAAATTTTTAATTATCAACTTAATCAAAATTATAGTGATAAAAATGAAAAAAAAACATTTTTAAGTTTTTATCATTAAATCAAGTTTATTCATTTATTAGTAAGTTTGATAAATGTACTTCAATTCAGAATGTTTTGCCATTTGTATTTCTCAATGCAGCTATATGTACTAAAAAAATGACCTTTCAATATTTAGTATTATAGTATTTTATATTATATTCACTCAATTCAACATTTTGAGGAGCTTAGCTTTAAATTGTCTTTCTGGTTTTTCTTTCGAGTATAGTCTTAAAAAAACTAAATTATAATAATGTGGCTTTTATAGTAGATGCCCATGCCCAATGGCTTAGTGGTAGCATGTCAAAAGTCCTGGGTTCTATGCTAAATCAAGGTAAGGTTAACTCAGCCTTTCATTGCTTCAGTTGGTTGATAAAATGAGTGCCAAGCATGCTTGGGGATTAAACTCTGAGAATTACACATTTGGTTGACAACCCAATTGTAAAATCTACTGCTGTAACCCAGATGTCAAGAAAACCAGGATGGGTACAGTAGGTCTCCTTGAGCTGTTGCACTTCTGAGTTTAGTTTAGCTTTTATGATAAAAATGTTATTGTTTTACTTTACTGTATCTTTGCTATTTTAATTATATTTGTCAATCACAAAATTGCTAAACCAGTTACATTAAAACATCATGAATGTTTATTTTCTGAATAAAAGTTACTTTTTTATTTAGGCTTTAGAAATTAAGATATCTTTTAATGTACTTATTTTTTTTTTTTTTTTTTTTACAGGAAAGATTAGTATTTTTCAAAAAGTATAGTGAGTGTCGACTATATATTTGTTTTATCTGCTCTTAATCGTCCAGGTATGCAATTCCTTTAAATATCAAATTGTATGAATATTTATGTTTTGAGTTCCTTTATAAATTCAGTAATTTTTTGAATTTGATCATAATATTTAAAATTATTTCATAATTTTTTCAAGGGTACTTTTTTGAAAATAATAAATATATTTATTTATATATTATGTGTATATTGTTAAAATTATTCCGATGTATGATAGATTGCATTTTATGCAGAGGAATTATTTCATATAATAAAAAAAACATTTGTAATGTCCAGTTCCATCTTGCTTAATAAGTTTTCTTCCCCTTTAAACTTAGAGAAAGTGATTGTTTTAAACTCATTCAAAAAGTTTTAAAAATAATTTAGTATTAAATATTACAATGCCCCATTTAGTGTTAAATATTACAATGCCTATTAGAAATAAGAAAAAAATATTGCAAAGAGCTTTGCATAAGAATGAATTAAAAAAAAACTTTTGCTAAACTTTATATTTTTATTTGATTATAAAGTTTGAATTTAAATGTGCAAAAGAATGAAGACTGTTTGCTTATGTCTGTAGGAGTGCAAATGGTAGCATTATTTCACATTTCAGTCAAAAGAAAAACATGTTATTATTCATTTTATTTTATTTGAATTACATGAAATGATGAATAATTCCATAACAACTGCATTTTTCAGTTACTGGATTTTAATATACAAGTGACTTTAATTAACATATTATTTGAATTAAAACACTGATATCTTTCACAAAATTAGTAGTTGGTGCACTAAGAGTCTAGTTGAAAGTTGCATTTTTTTTTAAAATTAAAATGTTTTCATTTGGGTCAAAAGTTTCAAAGAACATGCATTTCTGAAATTAATAGTTTTTGAAAAATTTAACACAGTGTTAACACACACAAGGAAAAAAAAGAATATATCTTGTGACACCCATTCCTCTAAAAGTATTTTGAACATAGTTCAAATGTTGCATTACCATCAGTATGTTTTGATATATTATTGCATATATACTCTTTCTGGCTAATAAAATTACATTACTTTTGATAAGTAATGCTATATAGTGTTAATATATTGATTAATTGTCTTCCTTCTTTATAAATTCAAAAGTTATATTGTCAAAATATGTGAAATAAAAAAGAAATCTTTTTATATTTTAAAATGAAAATTTTGTACTAATGGGAATGTGTACGCTAATATTCAGAATGGTATTCTCATAAAAATTCTCATGGTAAAATAAGTTTAATTTAATGAACAATAAAATCAATACAATTTATTTTAATGATTACTGTTCCTATACAATGCAATTTACAAAATAGATTATTTCTAAATAAAGTTGAAACAGAATATGTATCTATATTTAAGACAAAATAAATGACAGTTGATATTTTTTCAATTGGCTATTCTATATCTTTATTATTCTATAGAGATTTAATAACTTTTTTTAAAATTTTGGTTTGGAAATAGAATGTCTGTTTTTAAATGCTATTTGTTTTAAAGTGAAAAATAGTGTGCTACTATATTTTATTTTTTAAAAATTTAGTTGTATGCTACCATATTTTCGACTTTTAAAAATTTAATTTTAGCATAAAAGGTACATTGGTTAACATATTATAACTTTTTCTCCTTATTAAAATATTGATTACTAAAATAAATAATAAATTTAACCTTTTACTTGAAATTAAACTTACCTAAAAAATTTTAAATAATATGTTTAACAAGAATTTAAATTGCACAAATTATAGAGCTAAAACTTACTAGGTAGTTAGCATCTTTATTTATATTTTTCTATCCGAATTAACATTGTAACATAAAGAAAGTTATTAATACTTATTTTAAATTTCATTAATGTTTGCCTAGTATCATGCTACAAATGAATATACTTATTGTTTTGTATACATTTATTTTAAGCTTATTTAAAG
The DNA here is from genome assembly GCF_982258835.1 of Parasteatoda tepidariorum. Lineage (NCBI taxonomy): Eukaryota > Metazoa > Arthropoda > Arachnida > Araneae > Theridiidae > Parasteatoda > Parasteatoda tepidariorum. The sequence goes on along the minus strand of NW_028257417.1, from coordinate 154,903 downwards.
ATGATGAAATAGCCAATTTTTTCAATGTGGCTTAAATTGTACAATAAAACAATCATGAACGCATCCCTTTTTTTTACTACTAATTTTAAATTTCTAAACTTTTAACCTATCAAATGACAACAGCTAAAAACTTTAAAAAAATAGTTTTAAAAATAGATGAATAATTGCACAAAATTAAAGCATTAAATGATCGTGAATGCGTTATTTCTTTTAATAATAAAGTTGATCTTCAGCTGAAAGTGGGAAAAAAAACTTGATCTTTAAGATTTAACCATTTCACCCAACTCATTTGATTGGATATTTTTCTTTCACTTTTTTTCTTCACACCTGCAGCAGAAAAAAGGTGGAATCATACTTCCGTTGCGCTTTATAAGAGACTATTAGCAGAGTGATTGCGAGAGGGGAATTCACCGACGACTTTTTTGTGTGAAGGGTAGAACGTATGTTGCACCATTGATACATTCTTGCAAACTGTTTTACACCTCCATTGTTAATTCTTTTAATTATTATTGATCATAAAATATAAAAATAGATTGCTGCAAAAGATAAAGAGATGAAGAAAAATAATGAAATTTTGGAGAATCAATTGAACAAAATTGAATTTTCTAGCTCAAGTAGTTAAAAAAAAAAAAAATACTGTACAGGCTGCCCCATTAGGTACGCAGTGCATACCGAAGTTTAATGTTTATAAATCATAAATGCCATGGTATGCTCTGCCAAATTATGGTATGTCTATCCAAGTTTTTTTTATGCATTTAGAAAAAGTATCTTTTTTTTAACTACTTGAAAATCTAATGTTTTAAGGGTAAATTATGTTTAAAATTATTTGTTAAATTTTATAAATGACTTAATTGAAGGGCTTAGCTACCATGCATGTTGAGCCCATCAGTTTTATTAGCAAAAATTAATAAGTTTTAAAACTCTTCTTACTTTTATAAGTAATTAGTATTAGTGGAAGTCATAAGCATTTTTTGTAGCTTATGCTTTTCAAGTTATTTTTTGTCAGCTTTTTAAGACTTATTTTTGCTAATTAAAAATATTTCTACTAAATTTAATTTATTTTATTTCAGGTTAAAGAGGATGCTTCTGACTACAGTTTCTTATACTGGCACTGTGCAGTTTTTCCTACTTATGTTGCTGATTTGTATGACAATGGCACTGACATATGATGAAACCTGATACAGGTATGTAGATTTTGTTGTTATTTCATTGATGCTCTGCATGTGTATATATGTCTATATAATATAGCATAATAAATAAATACACAAAGGACAAAAAAACCCAAAGAAAATTAAGAAAAACAATAAGTTTTATATTTTAATAAGTTTTTTTTTGTTGTCTTTTTTTGTATTTATTTATTATGCTATGTTTTAGTGATCAGATTTAATGCAGCTTACCTCTTAATGTTATCTACTATTAACTTACTTTCATTTTCCTTCTGCTTCAGTTTAATAATTCTTTTTTCTAATTTCGTGTGCTTGGGACGTTGTGTGTGTTTAGGGCGTTGCTCTATGAGCCTATTTTTATGGATTTAAACAGTTATAAAAATTTTGTGCTTCGTAAAAAATATGTTCAATGTTTAAATTTTTTTTTTCACTATTAAAATTATTCTTCATGTTGTACCCAGTACAAAGAGCCTAATTCAGAGGAGAAATTCGGATAGACATCTTGCTACTCTGGAAGCTAAGGATTTTTTGAATTACATTCCATGCCTGCCAAGTCTCCTGTATTTTATAACTATCTCCTGTTTACCTGTGTATTCTCAAATTTCTCCGTATTTGTTGAAGAAATTTTTAAAGTAACTTTTTGCCTATAAAATAATTGATGATGGCAAAAATACTTCTCTTATTCCTCAACAGATGGTGCTATTGCCAGGCAGTATGTTGAGTGTTTATATTTTAAGTAATTATAAATATTGCTTTAAAAAAATCTTATTTTGAGATTAAGAATTATATATAAAATTTTTACTCCAACTAACAGTAACTGCTTTTAATATTTCCAATTTTATATCTTTCTCTTTTTGAGTTACTTGATTATGCATGATGTATCAAAACTTTATTTGTAGCCTAAAATATGTCACTAGTAAAATCTCTGCTATTTTATTTCTCCAATGTTGGCAAGTATGACATTCAATGTCTGAAATTTTACTGGCTTATAAAGCATGTGGTGTTAAAAGGTGCAAAACTTGCCCTAATATTGACCGCAAACATACGCTTCTTAATAACGCTAGCTCCAATTCTTTTTGTAAAAGTAAAAATTTTATTTATATGTAAACCTGTGGTTTTTATAATATGAAATATGTTGGACAAACCAATAACTCTCGTAATATTTGAATTAATCAACACCGTTCTGATAACAGTAAACAGTAATAAAATTATCAATAATCTGGAAATGAATCATTATAGGGAACATAATTTTAACAGTGTCAAAATTAATATTTTAGATGTAGTAGAAGATTTAGATTTAAGACTACAAAAAGAAAATTACTACAGACTTTTATACAAAACATTTTTACCGTATGGGCTAAACGATACCTTCCAACATACACAGATTAACTTTAATAACTCCTCAACTTATTTACTTTTTTATATAGATAAGCATACAAATCGAGGTAAACGGGGATCAAGATGTAATAGAAACTCTCTTAATAGTGACAAATTAAATATAAATTTCATTTCTAGAATGGAAAAAGATTTTCATTATAATATTAAACCAATTTATTAAGATTTTATTTTCCCCCTTAAGAATAATGATGTATATATGTTTCAAGATCTTATTATTAACTTTTCTTTTATTAATTTACATTACTTTGTTTCGAACTTGTAAAAACTAAAATGAGTAAAATTTCTCCAAATAAAAGGAAAAATTTAGATAATTAATATTTCGTTAACTTTCAAAATCCTATTTTCAATAAGATCAAATTTTTATAATATTTTTGAAAATTTACTTCCATTAAAAGAATTTTACGCAATTAAAAGCTTTAAATATAATAAATCTCTTGGTAGAACTATATTTAATTATAATGATGTTATCAAAAATTTTGGGGAAAGTTTGAATATCACTGTGAAGAAGAAAAAGATTAAAATTTTATTGATAAACATATTATTACTGGTAATTTAAATATTATAGAGAACTTAGGAATTTAATGATAAAAGGCACAGAATTTAGACCCATTTACCATATATCAATTATTAAATTTCTAAAATACTTTCTTAATGATCTCAATAGTTTTTGTTTAAAGATATCAAATAGATTCTCTTTACCTTTACGTATGTTAACAGAATGGAAATAGGTTGTTTATTATTACTTTAAAAACTTTGTTTTTAATAATAAGGATAATTTAAATAACTGTAACAATTCAACAAATTTTTCTATAATTGTTCATCTCGCCTTGTTTATCTCGCTTTGCAAGTGGTCACTTGAGGTGTCTCTCGTATGTTCAGGGGCAAAAGACTTTTGGACTTTGCACTAAATGTAGGACTGCTCAGACTTCGCCCGAGCATATTTTAAACTGTATCGATTTTAAGATCGACGAGGTTTTTTCAAGACCTCATCTGTTTTTAGACTTCCTGGACATTTTTGGACTTATGGAATTGGTCTAATTGGGATGGACCTCTTGGGGATTAGAAACAACAACAACATAATTGTTCAATAAATAAAGCAACTACAAGTACATTTTATAGTTTCCCCATAGACAAAGCTAACAGTAACTATCCAACCTTCTGTAAAAAATTCTATATTGCACTTTTAAATATGGAGTTAAAAAATAGTAAAAATTTTTGGCTTTATATAAGAGATTAAAATTAGCAATATACAATTCCTTACTTAATTATCAGTCCTAAATTTCATAAAATTCCTATAAAACTTAGAACAATCCCATGTCACTAATACTTACCTAACTAAATCTGGCACCAATTTCTCTAACTACTTAAATAAAATTATTAACAATATTATTAAAGAAGATTTTTCTTGGATTATCACTAGCAATCAACTGATTTTAGAATTTATTAAACATGTTAAAATTAATTCTATTGTGACTTTTGATTTCCAGGAGCATTCCTCTTAGCATTCCCCTTTCTAAACTAAAAGATGTACTTTTGAATTTTTACTATGATTTTAAACATATCCTTAGTCATGATTTTGTTTATTGGGAAATTCTAATTAATTTTTGTATTTTTAATAATTATCTTTGTGATGAAAAAGATATTTTTCTTTAAATTGACGGAATACCACAAGGATCTAATTTTTCATCTCTCTTATCTAACTTATTTTTGCACTATTAGTAAAAAAATTATACTCTTAATATTAAATTTATTTTTAGATTTATTGATGATTTAATTATCTATAATTTTCAAGATTATACTATTTTATTAAACAACATTTACCCCGAGGATAGGCCTATTAGGGGGTCCGCAAACGCCCATTATGGTTTTTTGTTTAGCAAACCGGAAGAGGGTACATGAATCTATGTAGTAAATCGATCCCCGTATAAACGTGGTTCAACGGATAAGACCGCGTGCTAGTTATTTACGCCTCAAGCGAAGGGGTGCAGGGTCGAACCCCGGAAGAGGTCAATTTTTCTAATTTTTTACATTTTTTTCTTTTCTTTTTTTCCATTATATTATTTATTTAATGTGTTTTTCGATATATTAAAGGATCCTATATGTAAAAAATAATTTTTTCTTGTTCGAAAAATTTCAAATGCTTTAAAACTGGAAAAATCCCGGAAAATTAGTTTATTTATATTATAATATTTTTTTTTTCACCTTTTACAATATTTTCACGAAAGTTTAGCATCCGAAATGTGTTCTATGTTTAAAATCTAGCGTCTTTCTTTTTGAAAGAACAGATAAAGGAATAAATAATAAAATAAAATAAAATGGCGGGAAAAAGGTTCAAATTTCAAGTCCGTCTAACTCCCTTTAATATGTCGTTATAATTTTAAAATTCGGACGGAAAGTTGTCCTCTATGAGCCGCACCACCCTACAATGAAAATTTTTTATAGACCTATTAGGGGGTCCGCAAACGCCCCTTATGTATTTTGTTTAGCAAACCGGAAGAGGGTACATGAATCTATGTAGTAAATCGATCCCCGTATAAACGTGGTTCAACGGATAAGACCGCGTGCTAGTGACTTACGCCTCAAGCGAAGGGTTACAGGTTCGAACCCCGGCAGAGGTCTATTTTTCTAATTTTTTACATTTTTTTCTTTTCTTTTTTTCCATTATATTATTTATTGAATGAGTTTTTCGATATATTAAAGGATCCTATATGTAAAAAATAATTTTTTCTTATTCGAAAAATTTCAAATAACGCTTAAAAACTGGAAAAATCCCGTATAATTAGTTTATTTATATTATAATATTTTTTTACACCTTTTACAATATTTTCACGAAAGTTTAGCATCCGAAATGTGTTCTATGATTAAAATCTAGCGTCTTTCTTTTTGAAAGAACGCATAAAGGAATAAATATTAAAATAAAATAAAATGGCGGGAAAAATGTTCAAATTTCAAGACCGTCTAACTCCCTTTAATATGAAGTTATAATTTTCAAATTCGGTCGGAAAGTTGTCCTCTATGAGCCGCACCACCCTACAAAGAAAATTTTTTATAGACCTATTAGGGGGTCCGCAAACGCCCCTTATGTATTTTGTTTAGCAAACTGGAAGAGGTTACTTGAATCTATGTAGTAACCCGATCCCCGTATAAATGTGGTTCAACGGATAAGACGGCGTGCTAGTGACTTACGCCTCAAGCGAAGGGATGCAGGTTCGAACCCCGGCAGAGGTCTATTTTTCAAATTTTTAACATTTTTTTCTTTTCTTTTTCTCCATTATATTATTTATTTAATGTGTTTTTCGATATATTAAAGGATCCTATATGTAAAAAATAATTTTTTCTTATTCGAAAAATTTCAAATAATGCTTAAAAACTGGAAAAATCCCGTATAATTAGTTTATTTATATTATAATATTTTTTTTACACCTTTTACAATATTTTCACGAAAGTTTAGCAACCGAAATGTGTTCTATGTTTAAAATCTAGCGTCTTTCTTTTTGAAAGAACACATAAAGGAATAAATAATAAAATAAAATAAAATGGCTGGAAAAAGTTTCAAATTTCAAGTCCGTCTAACTCCCTTTAATATGATGTTATAATTTTCAAATTCGGACGGAAAGTTGTCCTCTATGAGCCGCACCACCCTACAATGAAAATTTTTTATAAACCTATTAGGGGGTCCGCAAACGCCCCTTATGGTTTTTTGTTTAGCAAACCGGAAGAGGGTACATGAATCTATGTAGTAAATCGATTCCCGTATAAACGTGGTTCAACGGATAAGACCGCGTGCTAGTGACTTACGCCTCAAGCGAAGGGTTGCAGGTTCGAACCCCGGCAGAGGTCAATTTTTCTAATTATTTACATTTTTTTCTTTTCTTTTTTTCCATTATAATATTTATTGAATGTGTTTTTCGATATATTAAAGGATCCTATATGTAAAAAATAATTATTTCTTATTCGAAAAATTTCAAATAACGCTTGAAAACTGGAAAAATCCCGTATAATTAGTTTATTTATATTATAATATTTTTTTTACACCTTTTACAATATTTTCACGAAAGTTTAGCATCCGAAATGTGTTCTATGTTTAAAATCTAGCGTCTTTCTTTTTGAAAGAACAGATAAAGGAATAAATAATAAAATAAAATAAAATGGCGGGAAAAAGGTTCAAATTTCAAGTCCGTCTAACTCCCTTTAATATGTCGTTATAATTTTAAAATTCGGTCGGAAAGTTGTCCTCTATGAGCCGCACCACCCTACAAAGAAAATTTTTTATAGACCTATTAGGGGGTCCGCAAACGCCCCTTATGTATTTTGTTTAGCAAACTGGAAGAGGTTACTTGAATCTATGTAGTAACCCGATCCCCGTATAAATGTGGTTCAACGGATAAGACGGCGTGCTAGTGACTTACGCCTCAAGCGAAGGGATGCAGGTTCGAACCCCGGCAGAGGTCTATTTTTCAAATTTTTAACATTTTTTTCTTTTCTTTTTCTCCATTATATTATTTATTTAATGTGTTTTTCGATATATTAAAGGATCCTATATGTAAAAAATAATTTTTTCTTATTCGAAAAATTTCAAATAATGCTTAAAAACTGGAAAAATCCCGTATAATTAGTTTATTTATATTATAATATTTTTTTTACACCTTTTACAATATTTTCACGAAAGTTTAGCAACCGAAATGTGTTCTATGTTTAAAATCTAGCGTCTTTCTTTTTGAAAGAACACATAAAGGAATAAATAATAAAATAAAATAAAATGGCTGGAAAAAGTTTCAAATTTCAAGTCCGTCTAACTCCCTTTAATATGATGTTATAATTTTCAAATTCGGACGGAAAGTTGTCCTCTATGAGCCGCACCACCCTACAATGAAAATTTTTTATAAACCTATTAGGGGGTCCGCAAACGCCCCTTATGGTTTTTTGTTTAGCAAACCGGAAGAGGGTACATGAATCTATGTAGTAAATCGATTCCCGTATAAACGTGGTTCAACGGATAAGACCGCGTGCTAGTGACTTACGCCTCAAGCGAAGGGTTGCAGGTTCGAACCCCGGCAGAGGTCAATTTTTCTAATTATTTACATTTTTTTCTTTTCTTTTTTTCCATTATAATATTTATTGAATGTGTTTTTCGATATATTAAAGGATCCTATATGTAAAAAATAATTTTTTCTTATTCGAAAAATTTCAAATAATGCTTAAAAACTGGAAAAATCCCGTATAATTAGTTTATTTATATTATAATATTTTTTTTACACCTTTTACAATATTTTCATGAAAGTTTAGCAACTGAAATGTGTTCTATGTTTAAAATCTAGCGTCTTTCTTTTTGAAAGAACACATAAAGGAATAAATAATAAAATAAAATAAAATGGCGGGAAAAAGTTTCAAATTTCAAGTCCGTCTAACTCCCTTTAATATGATGTTATAATTTTCAAATTCGGACGGAAAGTTGTCCTCTATGAGCCGCACCACCCTACAATGAAAATTTTTTATAAACCTATTAGGGGGTCCGCAAACGCCCCTTATGGTTTTTTGTTTAGCAAACCGGAAGAGGGTACATGAATCTATGTAGTAAATCGATCCCCGTATAAACGTGGTTCAACGGATAAGACCGCGTGCTAGTGACTTACGCCTCAAGCGAAGGGTTGCAGGTTCGAACACCGGCAGAGGTCAATTTTTCTAATTATTTACATTTTTTTCTTTTCTTTTTTTCCATTATAATATTTATTGAATGTGTTTTTCGATATATTAAAGGATCCTATATGTAAAAAATAATTATTTCTTATTCGAAAAATTTCAAATAACGCTTAAAAACTGGAAAAATCCCGTATAATTAGTTTATTTATATTATAATATTTTTTTTACACCTTTTACAATATTTTCACGAAAGTTTAGCATCCGAAATGTGTTCTATGTTTAAAATCTAGCGTCTTTCTTTTTGAAAGAACAGATAAAGGAATAAATAATAAAATAAAATAAAATGGCGGGAAAAAGGTTCAAATTTCAAGTCCGTCTAACTCCCTTTAATATGTCGTTATAATTTTAAAATTCGGACGGAAAGTTGTCCTCTATGAGCCGCTCCACCCTACAATGAAAATTTTTTATAGACCTATTAGGGGGTTCGCAAACAACCCTTATGTATTTTGTTTAGCAAACCGGAAGAGGCTACATGAATCTATGTAGTAAATCGATCCCCGTATAAACGTGGTTCAACGGATAAGACCGCGTGCTAGTGACTTACGCCTCAAGCGAAGGGGTGCAGGTTCGAACCCCGGCAGGGGTCTATTTTTCAAATTTTTTACGTTTTTTTCTTTTCTTTTTTTTCATTATATTATTTATTTAATGTGTTTTTCGATATATTAAAGGATCCTATATGTAAAAAATAATTTTTTCTTATTCGAAAATTTCAAATAATGCTTAAAAACTTGAAAAATCCCGTATAATTAGTTTATTTATATTATAATATTTTTTTTGCACATTTTACAATATTTTCACGAAAGTTTAGCATTCGAAATGTGTTCTATGTTTAAAATCTAGCGTCTTTCTTTTTGAAAGAACGCATAAAGGAATAAATAATAAATAAAATAAAATGGCGGGAAAAAGGTTCAAATTTCAAGTCCGTCAAAATCCCTTTAATATGAAGTTATAATTTTCAAATTCGGTCGGAAAGTTGTCCTCTATGAGCCGCACCACCCTACAAAGAAAATTTTTTATAGACCTATTAGGGGGTCCGCAAACGCCCCTTATGTATTTTCTTTAGCAAACCGGAAGAGGGTACTTGAATCTATGTAGTAGCCCGATCTCCGTATAAACGTGGTTCAACGGATAAGACCGCGTGCTAGTTATTTACGCCTCAAGCGAAGGGGTGCAGGGTCGAACCCCGGAAGAGGTCAATTTTTCTAATTTTTTACATTTTTTTCTTTACTTTTTTTCCATTATATTATTTATTTAATGTGTTTTTCGATATATTAAAGGATCCTATATGTAAAAAATAATTTTTTCTTGTTCGAAAAATTTCAAATAATGCTTAAAAACTGGAAAAATCCCGGAAAATTAGTTTATTTATATTATAATATTTTTTTTTTACACCTAAAAGGTGTAAAAAAAAATATTATACCAATATTTTCACGAAAGTTTAGCATCCGAAATGTGTTCTATGTTTAAAATCTAGCGTCTTTCTTTTTGAAAGAACGCATAAAGGAATAAATAATAAAATAAAATAAAATGGCGGGAAAAATGTTCAAATTTCGAGACCGTCTAACTCCCTTTAATATGAAGTTATAATTTTCAAATTCGGTCGGAAAGTTGTCCTCTATGAGCCGCACCACCCTACAAAGAAAATTTTTTATAGACCTATTAGGGGGTCCGCAAACGCCCCTTATGTATTTTGTTCAGCAAACCGGAAGAGGGTACATGAATCTATGTAGTAAATCGATCCCCGTATAAACGTGGTTCAACGGATAAGACCGCGTGCTATTGACCTACGCCTCAAGCGAAGGGTTGCAGGTTCGAACCCCGGCAGAGGTCTATTTTTCTAATTTTTTCCTTTTTTTTCTTTTCTTTTTTTCCATTATATTATTTATTTAATGTGTTTTTCGACATATTAAAGGATCCTATATGTAAAAAATGATTTTTTCTTATTCGAAAAATTTCAAATAATGCTTAAAAACTGGAAAAATTCCGTATAATTAGTTTATTTATATTATAATTTTTTTTTTTACTCCTTTTACAATATTTTCACGAAAGTTTAGCATCCGAAATGTGTTCTATGTTTAAAATCTAGCGTCTTTCTTTTTGAAAGAACGCATAAAGGAATAAATAATAAATAAACTAAAATGGCGGGAAAAAGGTTCAAATTTCAAGTCCGTCTAACTCCCTTTAATATGAAGTTATAATTTTCAAATTCGGACGGAAAGTTGTCCTCTATGAGCCGCACCACCCTACAAAGAAAATTTTTTATAGACCTATTAGGAGGTCCGCAAACGCCCCTTATGTATTTTCTTTAGCAAACCGGAAGAGGGTACTTGAATCTATGTAGTAGCCCGATCTCCGTATAAACGTGGTTCAACGGATAAGACCGCGTGCTAGTTATTTACGCCTCAAGCGAAGGGGTGCAGGGTCGAACCCCGGAAGAGGTCAATTTTTCTAATTTTTTACATTTTTTTCTTTTCTTTTTTTCCATTATATTATTTATTTAATGTGTTTTTCGATATATTAAAGGATCCTATATGTAAAAAATAATTTTTTCTTGTTCGAAAAATTTCAAATAATGCTTAAAAACTGGAAAAATCCCGGAAAATTAGTTTATTTATATTATAATATTTTTTTACACCTTTTACAATATTTTCACGAAAGTTTAGCATCCGAAATGTGTTCTATGTTTAAAATCTAGCCTCTTTCTTTTTGAAAGAACGCATAAAGGAATAAATAATAAAATAAAATAAAATGGCGGGAAAAATGTTCAAATTGCAAGACCGTCTAACTCCCTTTAATATGAAGTTATAATTTTCAAATTCGGTCGGAAAGTTGTCCTCTATGAGCCGCATCACCCTACAAAGAAAATTTTTTATAGACCTATTAGGGGGTCCGCAATCGCCCCTTATGTATTTTGTTTAGCAAACCGGAAGAGGTTACTTGAATCTATGTAGTAACCCTATCCCCGTATAAACGTGGTTCAACGGATAAGACGGCGTGCTAGTGACTTACGCCTCAAGCGAAGGGGTGCAGGTTCGAACCCCGGCAGAGGTCTATTTTTCAAATTTTTAACATTTTTTTCTTTTCTTTTTCTCCATTATATTATTTATTTAATGTGTTTTTCGATATATTAAAGGATCCTATATGTAAAAAATAATTTTTTCTTATTCGAAAAATTTCAAATAATGCTTAAAAACTGGAAAAATCCCGTATAATTAGTTTATTTATATTATAATATTTTTTTTACACCTTTTACAATATTTTCACGAAAGTTTAGCAACCGAAATGTGTTCTATGTTTAAAATCTAGCGTCTTTCTTTTTGAAAGAACACATAAAGGAATAAATAATAAAATAAAAAAAAATGGCGGGAAAAAGTTTCAAATTTCAAGTCCGTCTAACTCCCTTTAATATGATGTTATAATTTTCAAATTCGGACGGAAAGTTGTCCTCTATGAGCCGCACCACCCTACAATGAAAATTTTTTATAGACCTATTAGGGGGTCCGCAAACGCCCCTTATGTATTTTGTTTAGCAAACCGGAAGAGGGTACATGAATCTATGTAGTAAATCGATCCCCGTATAAACGTGGTTCAACGGATAAGACCGCGTGCTATTGACCTACGCCTCAAGCGAAGGGTTGCAGGTTCGAACCCCGGCAGAGGTCAATTTTTCTAATTATTTACATTTTTTTCTTTTCTTTTTTTCCATTATATTATTTATTTAATGTGTTTTTCGATATATTAAAGGATCCTATATGTAAAAAATAATTTTTTCTTGTTCGAAAAATTTCAAATAATGCTTAAAAACTGGAAAAATCCCGGAAAATTAGTTTATTTATATTATAATATTTTTTTACACCTTTTACAATATTTTCACGAAAGTTTAGCATCCGAAATGTGTTCTATGTTTAAAATCTAGCCTCTTTCTTTTTGAAAGAACGCATTAAGGAATAAATAATAAAATAAAATAAAATGGCGGGAAAAATGTTCAAATTTCAAGACCGTCTAACTCCCTTTAATATGAAGTTATAATTTTCAAATTCGGTCGGAAAGTTGTCCTCTATGACACCACCCTACAAAGGTCCGCACCTACAATGTCCGCACCACCCTACAAAGAAAATTTTTTATAGACCTATTAGGGGGTCCGCAAACGCCCCTTATGTATTTTGTTTAGCAAACAGGAAGAGGGTACATGAATCTATGTAGTAAATCGCTCCCCGTATAAACGTGGTTCAACGGATAAGACCGCGTGCTAGTGACTTACGCCTCAAGCGAAGGGTTGCAGGTTCGAACCCCGGCAGAGGTCAATTTTTCTAATTATTTACATTTTTTTCTTTTCTTTTTTTCCATTATATTATTTATTGAATGAGTTTTTCGATATATTAAAGGATCCTATATGTAAAAAATAATTTTTTCTTATTCGAAAAATTTCAAATAACGCTTAAAAACTGGAAAAATCCCGTATAATTAGTTTATTTATATTATAATATTTTTTTACACCTTTTACAATATTTTCACGAAAGTTTAGCATCCGAAATGTGTTCTATGATTAAAATCTAGCGTCTTTCTTTTTGAAAGAACACATAAAGGAATAAATAATAAAATAAAATAAAATGGCGGGAAAAAGGTTCAAATTTCAATTCCGTCTAACTCCCTTTAATATGATGTTATAATTTTCAAATTCGGACGGAAAGTTGTCCTCTATGAGCCGCACCATCCTACAATGAAAATTTTTTATAGACCTATTAGGGGGTCCGCAAACGCCCCTTATGTATTTTGTTTAGCAAACCGGAAGAGGCTACATGAATCTATGTAGTAAATCGATCCCCGTATAAACCTTGTTCAACGGATAAGACCGCGTGCTAGTGACTTACGCCTCAAGCGAAGGGGTGCAGGTTCGAACCCCGGCAGAGGTCTATTTTTCTAATTTTCTACGTTTTTTTCTTTTCTTTTTTTTCATTATATTATTTATTTAATGTGTTTTTCGATATAGTAAAGGATCCTATATGTAAAAAATAATTTTTTCTTATTCGAAAAATTTCAAATAATGCTTAAAAACTGGAAAAATCCCGTATAATTAGTTTATTTACATTATAATTCTTTTTTACTCCTTTTACAATATTTTCACGAAAGTTTAGCATCCGAAATGTGTTCTATGTTTAAAATCTAGCGTCTTTCTTTTTGAAAGAACGCATAAAGGAATAAATATTAAAATAAAATAAAATGGCGGGAAAAATGTTCAAATTTCAAGACCGTCTAACTCCCTTTAATATGAAGTTATAATTTTCAAATTCGGTCGGAAAGTTGTCCTCTATGAGCCGCACCAACCTACAAAGAAAATTTTTTATAGACCTATTAGGGGGTCCGCAATCGCCCCTTATGTATTTTGTTTAGCAAACCGGAAGAGGTTACTTGAATCTATGTAGTAACCCGATCCCCGTATAAACGTGGTTCAACGGATAAGACGGCGTGCTAGTGACTTACGCCTCAAGCGAAGGGGTGCAGGTTCGAACCCCGGCAGAGGTCTATTTTTCAAATTTTTAACATTTTTTTCTTTTCTTTTTCTCCATTATATTATTTATTTAATGTGTTTTTCGATATATTAAAGGATCCTATATGTAAAAAATAATTTTTTTTTATTCGAAAAATTTCAAATAATGCTTAAAAACTGGAAAAATCCCGTATAATTAGTTTATTTATATTATAATATTTTTTTTACACCTTTTACAATATTTTCACGAAAGTTTAGCAACCGAAATGTGTTCTATGTTTAAAATCTAGCGTCTTTCTTTTTGAAAGAACACATAAAGGAATAAATAATAAAATAAAAAAAAATGGCGGGAAAAAGTTTCAAATTTCAAGTCCGTCTAACTCCCTTTAATATGATGTTATAATTTTCAAATTCGGACGGAAAGTTGTCCTCTATGAGCCGCACCACCCTACAATGAAAATTTTTTATAGACCTATTAGGGGGTCCGCAAACGCCCCTTATGTATTTTGTTTAGCAAACCGGAAGAGGGTACATGAATCTATGTAGTAAATCGATCCCCGTATAAACGTGGTTCAACGGATAAGACCGCGTGCTAGTGACTTACGCCTCAAGCGAAGGGTTGCAGGTTCGAACCCCGGCAGAGGTCAATTTTTCTAATTATTTACATTTTTTTCTTTTCTTTTTTTCCATTATATTATTTATTGAATGTGTTTTTCGATATATTAAAGGATCCTATATGTAAAAAATAATTTTTTCTTATTCGAAAAATTTCAAATAATGCTTAAAAACTGGAAAAATCCCGCATAATTAGTTTATTTATATTATAATTTTTTTTTACTCCTTTTACAATATTTTCACGAAAGTTTAGCATCCGAAATGAGTTCTATGTTTAAAATCTAGCGTCTTTCTTTTTGAAAGAACGCATAAAGGAATAAATAATAAATAAAATAAAATGGCGGGAAAAAGGTTCAAATTTCAAGTCCGTCTAACTCCCTTTAATATGAAGTTATAATTTTCAAATTCGGACGGAAAGTTGCCCTCTATGAGCCGCACCACCCTACAAAGAAAATTTTTTATAGTCCTATTAGGGGGTCCGCAAACGCCCCTTACGTATTTTCTTTAGCAAACCGGAAGAGGGTACTTGAATCTATGTAGTAGCCCGATCTCCGTATAAACGTGGTTCAACGGATAAGACCGCGTGCTAGTTATTTACGCCTCAAGCGAAGGGGTGCAGGTTCGAACCCCGGAAGAGGTCAATTTTTCTAATTTTTTACATTTTTTTCTTTTTTTTTTTTCCATTATATTATTTATTTAATGTGTTTTTCGATATATTAAAGGATCCTATATGTAAAAAATAATTTTTTCTTGTTCGAAAAATTTCAAATAATGCTTAAAAACTGGAAAAATCCCGTATAATTAGTTTATTTATATTATAATATTTTTTTTACACCTTTTACAATATTTTCACGAAAGTTTAGCAACCGAAATGTGTTCTATGTTTAAAATCTAGCGTCTTTCTTTTTGAAAGAACACATAAAGGAATAAATAATAAAATAAAAAAAAATGGCGGGAAAAAGTTTCAAATTTCAAGTCCGTCTAACTCCCTTTAATATGATGTTATAATTTTCAAATTCGGACGGAAAGTTGTCCTCTATGAGCCGCACCACCCTACAATGAAAATTTTTTATAGACCTATTAGGGGGTCCGCAAACGCCCCTTATGTATTTTGTTTAGCAAACCGGAAGAGGGTACATGAATCTATGTAGTAAATCGATCCCCGTATAAACGTGGTTCAACGGATAAGACTGCGTGCTAGTGACTTACGCCTCAAGCGAAGGGGTGCAGGTTCGAACCCCGGCAGAGGTCTATTTTTCAAATTTTTTACATTTTTTTTTCTTTTTTTCCATTATATTATTTATTGAATGTGTTTTTCGATATATTAAAGGATCCTATATGTAAAAAATAATTTTTTCTTATTCGAAAAATTTCAAATAATGCTTAAAAACTGGAAAAATCCCGCATAATTAGTTTATTTATATTATAATTTTTTTTTACTCCTTTTACAATATTTTCACGAAAGTTTAGCATCCGAAATGAGTTCTATGTTTAAAATCTAGCGTCTTTCTTTTTGAAAGAACGCATAAAGGAATAAATAATAAATAAAATAAAATGGCGGGAAAAAGGTTTAAATTTCAAGTCCGTCTAACTCCCTTTAATATGAAGTTATAATTTTCAAATTCGGACGGAAAGTTGCCCTCTATGAGCCGCACCACCCTACAAAGAAAATTTTTTATAGTCCTATTAGGGGGTCCGCAAACGCCCCTTATGTATTTTCTTTAGCAAACCGGAAGAGGGTACTTGAATCTATGTAGTAGCCCGATCTCCGTATAAACGTGGTTCAACGGATAGGACAGCGTGCTAGTTATTTACGCCTCAAGCGAAGGGGTGCAGGGTCGAACCCCGGAAGAGGTCAATTTTTCTAATTTTTTACATTTTTTTCTTTTCTTTTTTTCCATTATATTATTTATTTAATGTGTTTTTCGATATATTAAAGGATCCTATATGTAAAAAATAATTTTTTCTTGTTCGAAAAATTTCAAATAATGCTTAAAAACTGGAAAAATCCCGGAAAATTAGTTTATTTATATTATAATATTTTTTTTTTACACCTTTTACAATATTTTCACGAAAGTTTAGCATCCGAAATGTGTTCTATGTTTAAAATCTAGCGTCTTTCTTTTTGAAAGAACGCATAAAGGAATAAATAATAAAATAAAATAAAATGGCGGGGAAAATGTTCAAATTTCAAGACCGTCTAACTCCCTTTAATATGAAGTTATAATTTTCAAATTCGATCGGAAAGTTGTCCTCTATGAGCCGCACCACCCTACAAAGAAAATTTTTTATAGACCTATTAGGGGGTCCGCAAACGCCCCTTATGTATTTTGTTTAGCAAACCGGAAGAGGGTACTTGAATCTATGTAGTAACCCGATCCCCGTATAAACGTGGTTCAACGGATAAGACTGCGTGCTAGTGACTTACGCCTCAAGCGAAGGGGTGCAGGTTCGAACCCCGGCAGAGGTCTATTTTTCAAATTTTTTACATTTTTTTCTTTTCTTTTTCTCCATTATATTATTTATTTAATGTGTTTTTCGATATATTAAAGGATCCTATATGTAAAAAATAATTTTTTCTTATTCGAAAAATTTCAAATAATGCTTAAAAACTGGAAAAATCCCGTATAATTAGTTTATTTATATTATAATATTTTTTTTACACCTTTTACAATATTTTCACGAAAGTTTAGCAACCGAAATGTGTTCTATGTTTAAAATCTAGCGTCTTTCTTTTTGAAAGAACACATAAAGGAATAAATATTAAAATAAAATAAAATGGCGGGAAAAAGTTTCAAATTTGAAGTCCGTCTAACTCCCTTTAATATGATATTATAATTTTCAAATTCGGACGGAAAGTTGTCCTCTATGAGCCGCACCACCCTACAATGAAAATTTTTTATAGACCTATTAGGGGGTCCGCAAACGCCCCTTATGTATTTTGTTTAGCAAACCGGAAGAGGGTACATGAATCTATGTAGTAAATCGATCCCCGTATAAACGTGGTTCAACGGATAAGACCGCGTGCTATTGACCTACGCCTCAAGCGAAGGGTTGCAGGTTCGAACCCCGGCAGAGGTCAATTTTTCTAATTATTTACATTTTTTTCTTTTCTTTTTTTCCATTATATTATTTATTGAATGTGTTTTTCGATATATTAAAGGATCCTATATGTAAAAAATAATTTTTTCTTATTCGAAAAATTTCAAATAACGCTTAAAAACTGGAAAAATCCCGTATAATTAGTTTATTTATATTATAATTTTTTTTTACTCCTTTTACAATATTTTCACGAAAGTTTAGCATCCGAAATGTGTTCTATGTTTAAAATCTAGCGTCTTTCTTTTTGACAGAACGCATAAAGGAATAAATAATAAATAAAATAAAATGGCGGGAAAAAGGTTCAAATTTCAAGTCCGTCTAACTCCCTTTAATATGAAGTTATAATTTTCAAATTCGGACGGAAAGTTGCCCTCTATGAGCCGCACCACCCTACAAAGAAAATTTTTTATAGTCCTATTAGGGGGTCCGCAAACGCCCCTTATGTATTTTCTTTAGCAAACCGGAAGAGGGTACTTGAATCTATGTAGTAGTCCGATCTCCGTATAAACGTGGTTCAACGGATAAGACCGCGTGCTAGTTATTTACGCCTCAAGCGAAGGGGTGCAGGGTCGAACCCCGGCAGAGGTCTATTTTTCAAATTTTTTACATTTTTTTTTCTTTTTTTCCATTATATTATTTATTTAATGTGTTTTTCGATATATTAAAGGATCCTATATGTAAAAAATAATTTTTCCTTATTCGAAAAATTTCAAATAATGCTTAAAAACTGGAAAAATCCCGTATAATTAGTTTATTTATATTATAATATTTTTTTTACACCTTTTACAATATTTTCACGTAAGTTTAGCAACCGAAATGTGTTCTATGTTTAAAATCTAGCGTCTTTCTTTTTGAAAGAACACATAAAGGAATAAATAATAAATAAAATAAAATGGCGGGAAAAAGTTTCAAATTTCAAGTCCGTCTAACTCCCTTTAATATGATGTTATAATTTTCAAATTCGGACGGAAAGTTGCCCTCTATGAGCCGCACCACCCTACAAAGAAAATTTTTTATAGTCCTATTAGGGGGTCCGCAAACGCCCCTTATGTATTTTCTTTAGCAAACCGGAAGAGGGTACTTGATTCTATGTAGTAACACGATCCGCGTATAAACGTGGTTCAACGGATAAGACCGCGTGCTAGTGACTTACGCCTCAAGCGAAGGGGTGCAGGTCCGAACCCCGGCAGAGGTCAACTTTTCTAATTTTTTTCTTTTTTTTCTTTTCTTTTTTTCCATTATATTATTTATTTAATGTGTTTTTCGATATATTAAGGGATCCTATACGTAAAAAATAATTTTTTCTTATTCGAAAAATTTCAAATAATGCTTAAAAACTGGAAAAATCCCGTATAATTATTTTATTTATATTATAATATTTTTTTTTACACCTTTTACAATATTTTCACGAAAGTTTAGCATCCGAAATGTGTTATATGTTTAAAATCTAGCGTCTTTCTTTTTGAAAGAACGCATAAAGGAATAAATAATAAAATAAAATAAAATGGCTTAAAAAAGGTTCAAATTTCAAGTCCGTCTAACTCCCTTTAATATGAAGTTATAATTTTCAAATTCGGACGGAAAGTTGTCCTCTATGAGCCGCACCACCCTACAAAGAAAATGTTTTATAGACCTATTAGGTGGTCCGCAAACGCCCCTTATGTATTTTGTTTAGCAAACCGGAAGAGGGTACTTGAATCTATGTAGTAACCCGATCCCCGTATAAACGTGGTTCAACGGATAAGACCGCGTGCTAGGGACTTGCGCCTCAAGCGAAGGGGTGCTGGTTCGAACCCCGGCAGAGGTCAATTTTTCTAATTTTTTACATTTTTTTTCTTTTCTATTTTTCCATTATATTATTTATTTAATGTGTTTTTCGATATATTAAAGGATTCTATATGTAAAAAATAATTTTTTCTTATTCGAAAAATTTCAAATAATGCTTAAAAACTGGAAAAATCCCGTATAATTAGTTTATTTATATTATAATATTTTTTTTACACCTTTTACAATATTTTCACGAAAGTTTAGCATCCGAAATGTGTTCTATGTTTAAAATCTAGCGTCTTTCTTTTTGAAAGACCGCATAAAGGAATAAATAATAAAATAAAATAAAATATCGGGAAAAAGGTTCAAATTTCAAGTTCGTCTAACTCCCTTTAATATAAAGTTATAATTTTCAAATTCAGACGGAAAGTTGTCCTCTATGAGCCGCACCACCCTACAAAGAAAATTTTTTATAGACCTATTAGGGGGTCCGCAAACGCCCCTTATGTATTTTCTTTAGCAAACCGGAAGAGGGTACTTGATTCTATGTAGTAACACGATCCGCGTATAAACGTGGTTCAACGGATAAGACCGCGTGCTAGTGACTTACGCCTCAAGCGAAGGGGTGCAGGTTCGAACCCCGGCAGAGGTCAACTTTTCTAATTTTTTTCTTTTTTTTCTTTTCTTTTTTTCCATTATATTATTTATTTAATGTGTTTTTCGATATATTAAGGGATCCTATACGTAAAAAATAATTTTTTCTTATTCGAAAAATTTCAAATAATGCTTAAAAACTGGAAAAATCCCGTATAATTATTTTATTTATATTATAATATTTTTTTTACACCTTTTACAATATTTTCACGAAAGTTTAGCATCCGAAATGTGTTATATGTTTAAAATCTAGCGTCTTTCTTTTTGAAAGAACGCATAAAGGAATAAATAATAAAATAAAATAAAATGGCTTAAAAAAGGTTCAAATTTCAAGTCCGTCTAACTCCCTTTAATATGAAGTTATAATTTTCAAATTCGGACGGAAAGTTGTCCTCTTTGAGCCGCACCACCCTACAAAGAAAATGTTTTATAGACCTATTAGGTGGTCCGCAAACGCCCCTTATGTATTTTGTTTAGCAAACCGGAAGAGGGTACTTGAATCTATGTAGTAACCCGATCCCCGTATAAACGTGGTTCAACGGATAAGACCGCGTGCTAGGGACTTGCGCCTCAAGCGAAGGGGTGCTGGTTCGAACCCCGGCAGAGGTCAATTTTTCTAATTTTTTACATTTTTTTCTTTTCTATTTTTCCATTATATTATTTATTTAATGTGTTTTTCGATATATTAAAGGATTCTATATGTAAAAAATAATTTTTTCTTATTCGAAAAATTTCAAATAATGCTTAAAAACTGGAAAAATCCCGTATAATTAGTTTATTTATATTATAATATTTTTTTTACACCTTTTACAATATTTTCACGAAAGTTTAGCATCCGAAATGTGTTCTATGTTTAAAATCTAGCGTCTTTCTTTTTGAAAGACCGCATAAAGGAATAAATAATAAAATAAAATAAAATATCGGGAAAAAGGTTCAAATTTCAAGTTCGTCTACCTCCCTTTAATATAAAGTTATAATTTTCAAATTCGGACGGAAAGTTGTCCTCTATGAGCCGCACCACCCTACAAAGAAAATTTTTTATAAACCTATTAGGGGGTTCGCAAACGCCCCCTATGTATTTTGTTTAGCAAACCGGAAGAGGGTACTTGAATCTATGTAGTAACCCGATCCCGTATAAACGTGGTTCAACGGATAAGACCGCGTGCTAGTAACTTACGCCTCAAGCGAAGGGGTGCAGGTTCGAACCCCGGCAAAGGTCATTTTTTCTAATTTTTTACATTTTTTTTCTTTTCTTTTTTTCCATTATATTATTTATTTAATGTGTTTATCGATATATATAAAGGATCCTATATGGAAAAAATAATTTTTTCTTATTCGAAAAATTTCAAATAATGCTTAAAAACTGCAAAAATCCCGTATAATTAGTTTATTTATATTATAATATTTTTTTTACACCTTTTACAATATTTTCACGAAAGTTTAGCATCCGAAATGTGTTCTATGTTTAAAATCTAGCGTCTTTCTTTCTGAAAGAACGCATAAAGGAATAAATAATAAAATAAAATAAAATGGCGGGAAAAAGGTTCAAATTTCAAGTCGGTCTAACTCCCTTTAATATGAAGTTATAATTTTCAAATTCGGACGGAAAGTTGTCCTCTATGAGCCGCCCCACCCTACAAAGAAAATTTTTTATAGTCCTATTAGGGGGTCCGCAAACGCCCCTTATGTATTTTGTTTTCAAACCGGAAGAGGGTACTTGAATCTATGTAGTAACCCGATCCCCGTATAAACGTGGTTCAACGGATAAGACCGCGTGCTAGTGACTTACTCCTCAAGCGAAGGGGTGCAGGTTCGAACCCCGGCAGAGGTCAATTTTTCTAATTTTTTACATTTTTTTCTTTTCTTTTTTTCCTTTATGTTATTTATTTAATGTGTTTTTCGATATATTAAAGGATCCTATATGTAAAAAATAATTTTTTCTTATTCGAAAAATTTCAAATAATGCTTAAAAACTTGAAAAATCCCGTATAATTAGTTTATTTATATTGTAATATTTTTTTTTACAACTTTACAATATTTTCACGAAAGTTTAGCATCCGAAATGTGTTCTATGTTTAAAATCTAGCGTCTTTCTTTTTGAAAGAACGCATAAAGGAATAAATAATAAAATAAAATAAAATGGCGGGAAAAAGGTTCAAATTTCAAGTCCGTCTAACTCCCTTTAATATGAAGTTATAATTTTCAAATTCGGACGGAAAGTTGTCCTCTATGAGCCGCACCACCCTACAAAAAAAATTTTTTATAGACCTATTAGGGGGTCCGCATACGCCCCTTATGTAATTTGTTCTGCAAACCGGAAGAGGGTACTTGAATCTATGTAGTAACCCGATACCCGTATAAACGTGGTTCAACGGATAAGACCGCGTGCTAGGGACTTACGCCTCAAGCGAAGGGGTGCAGGTTCGAACCCCGGCAGAGGTCAATTTTTCTGATTTTTTACATTTTTTTCTTTTCTTTTTTTACATTATATTATTTATTTAATGTGTTTTTCGATATATTAAAGTATCCTATATGTAAAAAACAATTTTTTCTTATTCGAAAAATTTCAAATAATGCTTAAAAACTGGAAAAATCCCGTATAATTAGTTTATTTATATGATAATATTTTTTTTACACCTTTTACAATATTTTCACGAAAGTTTAGCATCCGAAATGTGTTCTATTTTTAAAATCTAGCGTCTTTCGTTTTGAAAGAACGCATAAATGAATAAATAATAAAATAAAATAAAATGGCGGGAAAAAGGTTCAAATTTCAAGTCCGTCTAACTCCCTTTAATATGAAGTTATAATTTTCAAATTCGGACGGAAAGTTGTCCTCTATGAGCCGCACCACCCTACAAAAAAATTTTTTTATAGACCTATTAGGGGGTCCGCAAACTTCCCTTATGTATTTTGTTTTGCAAACCGGAAGAGGGTACTTGAATCTATGTATTAACCAGATCCCCGTATTAACGTGGTTCAACGGATAAGACCGCGTGCTAGTGACTTACGCCTCAAGCGAAGGGGTGCAGGTTCGAACCCCGGCAGAGGTCAATTTTTCTAATTTTTTACATTTTTTTCTTTTCTTTTTTTCCATTATATTATTTATTTAATGTGTTTTTCGATATATTAAAGGATCCTATATGTAAAAAATAATTTTTTCTTATTCGAAAAATTTCAAATAATGCTGAAAAACTGGAAAAATCCCGTATAATTAGTTTATTTTTATTATAATATTTTTTTTTACACCTTTTACAATATTTTCACGAAAGTTAAGCATCCGAAATGTGTTCTATGTTTAAAATCTAGCGTCTTTCTATTTGAAAGAACGCATAAAGGAATAAATAATAAAATAAAATAAAATGGCGGGAAAAAGGTTCAAATTTCAAGTCCGTCTAACTCCCTTTAATATGAAGTTATAATTTTCAAATTCGGACGGAAAGTTGTCCTCTATGAGCCGCACCACCCTACAAAGAAAATTTTTTATAGACCTATTAGGGGGTCTGCAAACTTCCCTTATGTATTTTGTTTTGCAAACCGGAAGAGGGTACTTGAATCTATGTATTAACCCGATCTCCGTATAAACGTGGTTCAACGGATAAGACCGCGTGCTAGTGACTTACGCCTCAAGCGAAGGGGTGCAGGTTCGAACTCCGGCAGAGGTCAATTTTTTTAATTTTTTACATTTTTTTCTTTTCTTTTTTTCCATTATATTATTTATTTAATGTGTTTTTCGATATATTAGAGGATCATATATGTAAAAAATAATTTTTTCTTATTCGAAAAATTTCAAATAATGCTTAAAAACTGGAAAAATCCCGTATAATTAGTTTATTTATATTATAATATTTTTTTTTTACACCTTTTACTATATTTTCACGAAAGTTTAGCATCCGAAATGTGTTCTATGTTTAAAATCTAGCGTCTTTCTTTTTGAAAGAACGCATAAAGGAATAAATAATAAAATAAAATAAAATGGCGGGAAAAAGGTTCAAATTTCAAGTCCGTCTAACTCCCTTTAATATGAAGTTATAATTTTCAAATTCGGACGGAAAGTTGTCCTCTATGAGCCGCACCACCCTACAAAGAAAATTTTTTATAGACCTATTAGGGGGTCCGCAAACGCCCCTTATGTATTTTGTTTAGCAAACCGGAAGAGGGTACTTGAATCTATGTATTAACCCGATCTCCGTATAAACGTGGTTCAACGGATAAGACCGCGTGCTAGTGACTTACGCCTCAAGCGAAGGGGTGCAGGTTCGACCCCCGGCAGAGGTCAATTTTTCTAATTTTTTACATTTTTTTCTTTTCTTTTTTTCCATTATATTATTTATTTAATGTGTTTTTCGATATATTAAAGGATCCTAAATGTAAAAAATAATTTTTTCTTATTCGAAAAATTTCAAATAATGCTGAAAAACTGGAAAAATCCCGTATAATTAGTTTATTTTTATTATAATATTTTTTTTTACACCTTTTACAATATTTTCACGAAAGTTTAGCATCCGAAATGTGTTCTATGTTTAAAATCTAGCGTCTTTCTTTTTGAAAGAACGCATAAAGGAATAAATAATAAAATAAAATAAAATGGCGGGAAAAAGGTTCAAATTTCAAGTCCGTCTAACTCCCTTTAATATGAAGTTATAATTTTCAAATTCGGACGGAAAGTTGTCCTCTAAGAGCCGCACCACCCTACAAAGAAAATTTTTTATAGACCTATTAGGTGGTCCGCAAACGCCCCTTATGAATTTTGTTTAGAAAACCGGAAGATTGCACTTGAATCTATGTAGTAACCCGATCCCCGTATAATTGTGGTTCAACGGATAAGACCGCGTGCTAGTGACTTACGCCTCAAGTGAAGAGGTGCAGGTTCGAACCCCGGCAGAGATCAATTTTTCAAATTTTTTACATTTTTTTCTTTTCTTTTTTTCCATTATATTATTTATTTAATGTGTTTTTTGATATATTAAAGGATCCTATATGTAAAAAATAATTTTTTCTTATTCGAAAACTTTCAAATAATGCTTAAAAACTGGAAAAATCCCGTATAATTAGTTTATTTATATTAAAATATTTTTTTTTCACCTTTTACAATATTTTCACGAAAGTTTAGCATCCGAAATGTGTTCTATGTTTAAAATCTAGCGTCTTTCTTTTTGAAAGAACGCATAAAGGAATAAATAATGAAATAAAATGAAATGGCGAGAAAAAGGTTCAAATTTCAAGTCCGTCTAACTCCCTTTAATATGAAGTTATAATTTTCAAATTCGGATGGAAAGTTGTCCTCTATGAGCCGCACCACCCTACCAAGAAAATTTTTTTAGACCTATTAGGGGGTCCGCAAACGCCCCTTATGTATTTTGTTTAGCAAACCAGAAGAGGGTACTTGAATCTATGTATTAACCCGATCTCCGTATAAACGTGGTTCAACGGATAAGACCGCGTGCTAGTGACTTACGCCTCAAGCGAGGGGGTGCAGGTTCGAGCCCCGGCAGAGGTAAATTTTTCTAATTTTTTATATTTTTTTCCTTTCTTTTTTTCCATTATATTATTTATTGATTGTGTTTTTCGATATATTAAAGGATCCTATATGTAAAAAATAATTTTTTCTTATTCGAAAAATTTCAAATAATGCTTAAAAACTGGAAAAATCCCGGAAAAATTGTTTATTTTTATTATATTATTTTTTTAAACTCCTTTTACAATATTTTCACGATAGTTTAGCATTCTAAATGTGTTCCATGCTGAAAATCAAGTGTCTTTCTTGGTGAAAGAACGCATAATGGAATAAAAAAATAAAATAAAATGGCGGGAAAAAGGTTCAAATTTCAAGTCAATCGAACTCCCTTTATTATTAAATGGAAATTTGGGAGATGGTAAACGGGAGAAGGTACTTGAATCTATGTAGTAGCCCGATGACCACATAAACGTGGTCCAACGACTAAGTGACTGACGAAGACGATGACCATATAAACGTGGTCCAGTGACTGACGCTTTAAGCGAAAGGGTGCGGGTTCGAACCTCGGCAGAGGTTATTTTTTAAAAAAAATTTTCTTTTGTTTATTTTGCATTATATTATTTATTAAATGTGTTTTTCGATATATTAAAGGATCCTATGAGTAAAAATAATTTTTTTTATTCGGGGAATTTCAAATAATGCTTAAAATCTCGAAAATTCCCGAAAAATTAAATCCAGGGAAAAATAGTTTATTTTTATTATATTATTTTTTTTAATTTCTTTTACAATATTTTCAAGATAGTTTAGCATGCGAAATGTGTTCTGTGTTTGAAATCAAGTGTCTTTCTTAGTGAAAGATCGCATAATGGAATAAAAAATAAAGTCCAAGGAACTAACGCTTCACCGTTATAAATTTTGAACATTTTAAGCCAGTATTATAAACGAAAAGCAGTAAGAGCTATAATTAAAACATTTCAAGCATGATTTGGCCTAGGAGAATAAATTAGATAAATTTGGAATAGATGCATAAAATAGTAAAAAACAACAATCTCGAAGACACTTTTCCATACATTGACGTTATCATATTTTTTTCAAGCGTGGCATTGGACAATTGTCACTCATGGTAACTATATGTAGCGGAGCACGTTTATTCTCCATTCTGAACTTGATTAAAAATGAACTAAAAAATTACTTAAGAAAAAATTAGTCATCATGAGCATTGAAAATGATGTGCAGGAAATTGATTTTAGCAATGTGATAGAAGACTTATTCTCTCAAAGCGCGTAAAAAGTATTGCTACCTTAAACTTTTGATGAAAATAATGTAAATAAAGCTTTTATAATAATGTATCAATGTTTTACTTTCGTAAAATAAAAATTATTCAAAAGTTAAATTTTTTCTTTGAAATTACTCATAAAGAGCCCCCTAATGAAGCGGCTCTGCTAAACGGCTCTGCTTTTTGGATTATACATTTTCATTTAAAAAAAGTTTAATATATTACATTAGTGCTAGTTTCGTGTACAAAATGAATAAATAATGAAAATGTGATCGAGCTTACACTTTATCGTTCTCATATATCTGCTATTTAACTAAAGTTTTTCTGGAGAGTATGCATAGCGCTATCGAAAGACGGAGCTCCAAAACTAGCACAGCAGTACGTTGTAGTTCTGGGAGGTAATGTCCCAATAGTTTCGTCAAGAGAGCTGTCCAAAGTTTAGAACAATTAATGTAAATTTTACTTTGTGTGTATTTCACCATATCGCGAAAACTTATAAAAAGAATTTGAAAAATTTTTGCTCTCAGTTATAAAGATCGTTTATCCAAAAGAAAATTCTATGCAAAATATAACTTATAGTAAATGCTAATTATTTTATTTAATAATAGTCGAAAAATTGAACTGCAAGGTAGAAATTTTTTTTCAAAATTTAACTTTTCACTAATTGACCGATTTTACTGAAATTTTGCTATTTAAAATTGCATTCTTTAAAATGATATAAAAAAAAATATCTACTATACAAATCTAAAATTTTAAGACTTACATTAAATTAAAAAAAAATATCCTTTACTACAAGATATATTTTGAGTGGAATTAAATTTAAATAAAGGAATTTTACTATTGTGAACAAAAATTTTTCAATTCGTTTAAAAAGTACTCAACAAAAAAAATTTAACATGAAGGGATCCAAATTTTGGAATTATCTTCTGTCCAAACCATTGGAACCGTACTTCCAGAGTTCCGGCTGCCCCCAATATCTTGGGGGTCAGACATCTACATCACTAAAAAAAATTAGGTTGGTTTACTCAAAGAAAGTGCATTTTTGCGTCTGATTTCGTAAAATATTGTTACTGTAAGACTGTCTTTTTCGTGTTAAAAGGGCATTTTTATTCTATTTCTTTACTATTTGATTAAAAGCGGCCAAATACTGTCTTTGGAGATTCCTGACCTCATTTCAAATCAACTTAAATAGAGTTAAACCGTTTAAGCCTCATTATATGAATTATTTGTTTATGCTTTACTGCTACTTTATAACCTGAATTAATAGTGCTTTGTTCTTTTAATCAAGTGGAAAACTGTATTCTTTCTTCTTTAAATCAATTATAATTTAAATGGGAATAAAAAGTACATTGAATGCTTAATTTCTGGATCATTTTTATCAATATTAATGTACTTAAGTGCGTACTAAATAAAAGTTAATTTAAAAAAAGGTGCTATTTTTGTAAATTGTTTTCAAAAATGCTGTAAATCAAGTTTCGTTTCTTTTTTACCTACTATTGCAGGTAACACAACTTTTTTTTTTTTTATTATAATTAATTTAAAACAGAAAATAAGATTTGTATACTATTGAATTTGTAGTTTTTGTTGAGAAGAATATAATTACACGTATAGAATTGGCATTTTATGTTTAAATATCATATTGGTACAAAATGTAAGTCACTGATCCTAACCAATTTCAAGCATTAATTTGAAATAAATACTGTACTAAAATTTGGATATATGTCCAATTTTATTGTGCTTTTAATCGAATTTATTAACACAGAAACTGTTCGTGTAGAACAGTTTCTGTGTTAATAAATTAATACAATTAATTCAAATATGGTGTTTTATGTTTTTTAAATTCAAATATGGTGTTTTATGTTTTTTAAAGTGCTGACCACGCTGTAGTTGGTCTTGTACCTGGAAGGTACTGGGTTCGAATCCAGCTTAGTGCATAGATGTAATCTATCTGTCCTTTTAGGGTTGACGTTGATCCACCTTAATGGGACCTACAAAACAGAAATAAACAATAGTGCCTGTCACGTGCCATATGTTGCCAAAAGTGCTGGGCATTGAAATAATATTTCTGAAAAATATTAATCTTTGGAATGTCT
This sequence comes from Parasteatoda tepidariorum, assembly GCF_982258835.1. Classification (NCBI taxonomy): domain Eukaryota; kingdom Metazoa; phylum Arthropoda; class Arachnida; order Araneae; family Theridiidae; genus Parasteatoda; species Parasteatoda tepidariorum. Next base: position 126,186 of record NW_028257417.1, on the reverse strand, counting down.
TGCACATCAAAATCATCTTAAAGACTTAACAGTTAAAATTGAGTCAGCTACTCTAAAAAAAAAAATCTTTCTTGTGTTGCAAATTTTATAAATTAGAATGTCTTTAAAGATTAACAGAATATTGTATTTTAAGTTTATACGATTGTATAATATTTTTATGCTCAATTGACTGAATTAAATGATAAATTTTATATTATGCCTTTTGAGGTAACAATATGTCTTTTTAAATCTGTTCTGGCTCTTTCTTTTAGTATCTTGCTTTTTTTTATGTGTCACGTTGATGCATTCTTTTATATATATGTTACGGCGAATGGCCGAAAAAGGTGGGTGTTGACTTTTACTGGTGAATGTCGACAAACACCAAATACGTAAGTGAAAGATCGAATATTTCATTACATTCTTGTACATTCGGACCCTCACCGGTGTATGTCAACAATCACATAGTCGCTTTGGTGAATATCCGAAATATTTGTTATATCCAATTTCATAATAATTTATTCGTTGATATTATTATATTTATTTGATATATTTATATTTACTCTGTATTTTAATACTTACTGACGATAGATTAGAAGAAACATCAGTGTTTGGAGTATCGGGCAAATATATACCGGGCAATGGCACTTGACTTTAAAAAAACATCAGTGTCGGGTATACCGGGCAGTGGCACTTAACCTTAATAAAACATCAGTGTAGGGTATACCGAGCAAATGTAAATGTATGGTCCGATACTCCACACACTGATGTTTCTTCTGATCTATCGTCAGTAAGTATTAAAATATCGAATAAATATAAATATATCCACGAATAAATTCATATCAAATCGAATGTAATAAATATTTCGGACATTCACCAAAGCGACTATGTGATTGTTGACATTCACCGGTGAATGTCGACATTTTCGCGACTTCGGTCATTTACCGTAACATATATCTAACGTCGTTGCCGAGAGGAAGGATAAAAACAGGTCTTAGGCAGGGAAAGAGGGTACAATATTTAATTTTTAGAGAGAGAACAATCATCAAAGTGACACAAAATCGTTGTGTTCTTCAATAAAAGTTATGTTTCCCTAAACTGTGGCTTTTCTTCAAGTCAAGTGCTAGCTTCTATTGTTCAATACTTATCAGTGTTTCAATCAAATAGGTCTACTAACGTACTATTGGACATATTTTCTAAATTTAAGAAGTTTTTAATTAAATACAGTAGCATTAAATTCTAAATTGAAATTTATTTAAACTGAAACAGTTGCAGTGAAATAGTAGTAAGCTTGTATATAAAGTGAATTAAGTACCTTGGATATATATTCTATAAAATAACAGCTTTCCCTTAACATGTATCTTCAAGAAATGATACATTTTCTTTTTATAATTTTTATTTTTACCTTTTTATTTATTTTTTAGTGGTAAGTAAGAGTACAGCATATGTAAAAAGTATAAAATAGGACCAAAAAAAATTTTTATAAAATTGGATCAGACAATTTGAAGCATGTATATTTTTTTCATTAGATCTTTCTATTTAATATATAGGTTTAACGAGTTGCTTTGCACTAATTGGTATAACATAATTTCTATATGTTCTTTATGTCCATTATCTGATATAGCTATAGTTTAAAATTGTTCTATGCTATCCCTTCGAAGATAAATTTGATATTGAAGTACATAAATGATTAAAACAATTTTCTGCTCCTAATTAAAAAAAAACTATATATCTATTTTCTCATTCTTTAAACAAGTTTTTTTTATCAAGCTTAGTTCTTTGAAAGAAAATTTCATTGATATTTAAAATCGAACAATTTAAATCAAATTAATTTAGATAGCGTTTATTGATTAGTAGATGTAGTTTTAATCTGTTTATCAAATATATGCGATTATGTATATGTAAATATATGTTGTTTTATTCTAGGTCCTGTTTTATACTAAGACGTACTTATAGAGGCTAATGTTGGCTGGAAACTTGTAATAAATTGTCACAATTTTTTTTACTGATAAATGAATTGTAGTGGTATCATCAATGAAGAATTTTCTACCCCAGATAAAAGTTGGATAAAAATAAAAATTATTATTATAATATCTGGTTATTGTAACTAAAATTGTCCGCAATATAAAGAAATGTCTACCTTTTTAAAATGTTTGACTTATGAGCAGGATTGTTGATTTTGCAAATTCTTATGAAAAAAAGTCAGCTTTTATATAATTTATTTTTGTTTTGTTAAGACATATCTCTTAAAAAATGCATAGAAGGAAAATAATTCAACAATCAAAGACTATTTTCTAATTAAGGATTAAGCTTTTACTTAAATATAGCAGGATGCAATGAGAATTGTGTATTACAGTATACACTCAATATGTTGAAAACCTTGTTATGTCAAAAAAATATTTTTCTCCTTGACATTATACAACCACCAAATGCTAATTTGAATTCCTATGTTGTAGAGTTTCTTCTCAGAACATTATGTTGATTTTTTTTTTACATGAAAAATCATTTCTATTTAATGCATAATTATTTTTGTCTCACTTTTAAAAATAAAATTATTGTTCTGTTTAAAATTATATGTGAATGTACATTTCTGAAGCATTGATGTTAATTCAATAGAAGGGAATATATACATTTTCTGTAATTTTTTAATCACTTTGTATTTTAGAGTAAATAAAAAAGCATTAAATACCTATCAAAATTGAAAATAATTTATGATTTTTTACTGTTTCTTAAATACTGTTGAGAAATACATAAAGCTAAAGGTTAAAGTAATTTGTTAAAAATGGTTTAGAATTACATACTCGCTCCTGTAAACATGAATAAATATTTCATAATAATTCATGTTTAAATAAACAATTTCCTTATTCAAAACCATTTTCAACAAGTGTGTGATTTAAGTTCTCCAGCAAAGTCCGTCTTCTAAAGATAGGAAAGTAATGGCTATATTTTCTAAAAATAAGTTTTTGTAGTTAACTATATTTATAATAAAGTAGTTGTAATTAAGTACAAAAATGTAGTTTTTTGCACATCTGTATATGCATATATACTATACGTATATGCATACATATTACTTGCTACGAATTTATAATTAGACTAATGTAATCTGCTTCTGTTTTGTGATTTCAATTGAAAATACAGTTTTCTAAATTTAAACCTGTTATTCTTAAAATCTGTTTTGATAAAAAAAAGATTATTTTTTACATAAGTATTTAAATATTTGATGAAAAACGCTTGAAATATAAATGGAACAAAATCTATATTTTTGCATTGCTGTTTTTTTTTGCCAAGATATAACTTTTGAAGTGACAATTAATATACATAAAAAATTGGGGAGTGTGGTAATGAATTGGCCACTAATAATGTATGAAAAAGTATTTTTATTTATATGAAATAAATTTAAATGCTACCGATAAGTGGAGTTACTTGCTCTGTCGAACACATCAAATGTGAAAAATTTGCAACTTCTTTTTTTTTTTCTGCAAACAAAATACTACCTAAAAAATATCTGTTATTTAATGACAACTAGAAAACCTTTTGTAGACTAACTTTAAATGTGTCAATGCTTGAATTTAAATGATCTTCAGAATTCTGAATACATGTACAAAAAGTAATACGTTCGACTGAATGGACCTCCTTTGCCCTGATTATGAATATTATTTTGCTTTTGCTTGCTTTTTTTTTCTATTTAGAATTCTTTTTTCTTGATGTATGAAACTATTAAAATGGCTGTTAAAGATTTTAGATTAAATGGCAGTTCAAACGGCATAATTTATATTCATTTCTAAAGAAAAATGTTGCCTGATGTTAAATTCTTCAGAATATTAGTTTATTAGAAATTGATTACTTGAAATTTAATTAAAATAAGTTTTTGTTTCAGATGGACAGTGTTTTCAAGTCAAAGACAGACCAAGGATATACATTTTAACAGATGTAAAATTAATTTTGATAAATCATTATCTGTTATATTTAGTCAAAAAAAGAAGTTGATACTTACTTTTTAATAGAATTTCATGTGGCCCATTCATATTTATCAATGGCACATTCAACCTCACGTGTTGGAATTGAATGGGCTAAATTTCTATTTTTTTGTTTATCTATTATTTACAGTAAGCATTTTCTAATCCAATTTTTATAAATTTTTCAGATAACCAAATATATAAAATAAACATACAATTTTGAGCTAAAGAAATAAAATCGAAAATATTACAAAACTAACTGAAATTTGACTCATTTATGAACACTCTTTCCTAATGAGGGATTTCCTGGTTTACGAAAAACAAAAACGACCTTGCTTTGTTAAAAGTAAATTATTTAATTTGTTACATGCTTCCATCGTGAAAACCAGTACAAATATATACTAATTAGTCCTCACACTACAGGCTCCAGAAAAAGGTGTAATGTAAATGTTTTAAGATTTATAAATTCATTTTTTCAGAAATTTGGAAATTCTCTCTACATCATTTTTCTTAAAATGTATAAATAAATATTTCACATAAACTAATTTATGTGAACACTCATTAGACTTAATATGCATTGAACAAAATTAAAGACACAGTTTAAAAAAGCCCAAACAGTGTTTTGCTATTTATAAGCATTTATTTCATGAAAGATAAGAGATACATTAGGTAACATACTAAGTAAGCTGAACAAAATAAACGAATCACAAATTTTCAGCTCATTTTAAAATGAGAAAATAAATTGTGCAGCACGGAGCACAGCTTAATTCCAGAAATTATTTAAATACTTCTTTTATATGTGTACTACAGGTCAATACTCTCAATTAGACTTCGTGTTATGTCAATCATTGTCCTTGAATATTTCTGATGGTGCAAAAAAATTTATTGCATGTCAAGTTTTGTTTTAGTTTTTCTCATTTTAACATGATTTTTAACATTATATATTTACAATAAATTTTAAAGCATAAAATGAAAGTAAATTAATTTTTATATCTTTAATTGAGCTATCAATGCTTTCAAGAATTAATTTTCTGGTGAAAAGCCAATCCCAACATAAATTATGATACAGTTGAATAATGGTTGAAATTTAATGATACGTCATGTCATGGCATGATATTGCAGAATTACACATTTTGAAAGTTGGTTCTTGTGAAAGTTTTGAGTAATTTATATTCGTCAATAAACATATAATACAGGGTTAAAGAATACATAGAATCACTCAAATAAAATAGGGCAAAGTATGCAAAATTCCTTATTAATTAATTTCATTTATGTAAAAGTATGGTGACTGAAGGTAAGAAATGCTAAAATAAAAAAAGAGGAATCAGGAATTATAAATAGGTTACAAAGAAAACAAATTTAAAATACATGAAACTTAAAATATGATCTCAGAAAATAAATATTTTATTGCTAGTTAAGTAGGTTTGTAAAATAAAAGTAATATTTACAAAAAATAAATAATTCACATTCTCTGACATAAAATTGAATTAATTTTCTTATGGAAAATCAAACTAGAATAAACTTGATTGTGAAAGATTAGCCAAGGGTCCCAATCCTTGCTTCCGAAACACGCGTGGCAGTGCCTTTCCATGGGGAAATGTATGGAATTAGGTTGCCGGACGCTCTTTCACTGTGTTCCATATAATTTTTGCTAAAAATAAATAAAGTCTTGTTATATAAAAAACATACTCTCTTAAAAAAAAAGGAACAAAACCACTCAATTTAAGGAAAAATTTAGAATTAAAACCTTTCACTCCATTAAAAGAAGGTGTAAAATCAAACAAATATTAAAATATTCGAGAACTTGTTTACTTGAAGAATTAAAGTTTACTAATAAAATCTTCTTAAAAAAAACAACTAAGCCACACAAAAAATTATTAAAAATGTCTGAAATAAATAAATAAAAAGCTAAATTATTAAAATTTCTCAATATCACTCATGATAACAAATTCTCTCACTATAGAATATTTTACAAAAAATTTTTAAGAAAAAAAGGATTCAAGCATCTTACATAAAAAAAACATGCTTTTTTAAAATATAAATAAATAAAAACAATATTCTCTGGGGAGAAAATTTTTCTTTAAAAAATTAAAATCAAGAGCCTTAAACGTAGGACAGGATATACTTTAATTGCTTAAACCTTACTTGCTTATTTAGTAAATGGTAAACTTTAGTTACTGATATGCATGCCATGAAAAAATACATTATTGAAGAAAAATAAAAGTTTATATCTGTAAAATAATAATAACCTAATTCCCGAACTAAGATTTATTTAAAATCAATTTAACAGAATGCGCGGATAAAAAACAGAGATTGAAGTTTGAAGAAAATATTTAATAATTAATTGAGATATATAAAAAATTAAATATATTGTGTGACAAGAAAAAGATGCTTTTGAAATAAAATAATGAAAAAATAGTTAAATAAAACCAATAAGCTAAATATAAATTTTATCGTTTGTTCTAATACTTTTATTCAATTTCAAAATTTAAATGAGTATAAATACAGAATGATAAAGCATTACTTAATATGGTAAGACAATTTATACAACTAATTGGCAATTGAAAATGAAATGTATTTGATTGAATTATAAATGACTAAGTAAATTATCACCTTACATGGAAAAAAAGACATTTTGTTGTTAATATTTTCACAATTCATAAGCTTGTTATGGTCAATAATGAAGTAATTGAAGTGATGAATAATAAAATAAATACAGATATAGTAAACGTGACTTTACGCCTAATTTTTCCAAGTCAATAAATAAAATAAAACCAGCATATAAACAGATGTAGAAAAATGATTAGTTTAAAATTAATGATAATTCACAGCATAAATTAGTCAACACCTTTTTCTCCTCATGGCAGCGAAGGAATTTTGTAAGAGTCTCCCACAAATTTAATGGATGAGTAATTTCTATCGCTGCTAAGTTCTTAATGTTTTTCTTAAAAATCAGAAGAGGGTTCTACTCTAGCACGCTAGTCATTGAAAATTCTAAAGCAGTTCTTTTCCAGCAATCTTCTCACTCTTTTCTCTAAGTTTTATTTAATACTCCAATTTTTATGCCTATATATATTTTTTTTTCTTAGTTTATTTTAACTACATTAAAGGCTATGCCCCCTTCTATTCATTGCTCACCAATCCTTAGAGTTTCACAATTTAATTTCAACAAAAAAATTAGAATTTTAAACAAAGTCACGTTTAAATAAAACATGAGAAAATAAATTTTCATAAATATGACGAATGGCCAAGAGTGAAACTGTATGAAAGGTCACAGCAACCTCCCATCCTGCAGTAGCAAAACATGAGAATTTTTCTTTAGCATTTTCAAATTTTCTTTGACCATAGTCGAACCAAAAATGGGATAATACACCTTCCAATTACACATATCATTTTCTTCCAGGATCTCGTTTTGCAGTCATATCTTGGAGAATGTGACATTACAGTTTAAAAGAAATCAACAACAGCTGAAATTAAAATATATTTAAGAATTAGCAATAGAATTCACCAAACATTTAAAATAATTTATTAAAAATATTATTATCAAAGCTACATTGTTTTTAATATTACAAGTAGCTACACATGCTTTAGTAAATAATAAAAATAATTGATAACAAATAATAGTTATAAATAACACAAAAGAACTTCATAAAGCATATAAAAGCAAATGCGTTTTGTCTGTAAAAGGGATTGTTTTAAATAATAATCACACAAGTAAAATTCATTTCAACACGATTTAAGCAATATTTTAAATAAGCAGTCTAGGATAACAAACTTGATCTTCCACCCCTGAGTGCAGGATGAGGGTAAACTTTGAAATCATAATTATGAACTCCCATTTTTCTTTATTTCATGATTCTCCAAAAAAATTTACTCTTATGTTTTTGTTTTACCCTTATCTATAGGTTTATTTATTTTGCATTATAGATGACGTTGTAGAGGAGAAATTTATATACATTATAGGTACCAACTGCTTAAAATGAATTGTTGAGTTAATTGAACAAGAAGGATATCCATATTTAAAATTTGCTATGTAGTGCTCAATTTGATAGTAAGTTGGAAATATTAGACACCAAACTTTTTCAACAATTAAGTTTTATCAATACATAAAAATCAAACGACTTTTTCAACTATTCAAAAACGAAATCGGTTTAAAATTTTTAGTGAATATAGTTGACTCATTTTTTTAAAGCACCCAAATTTTTTTTGATTCTTAAACAACTGAACTTTTTTGTGACATAAAGAACATTATTTTAAATGAAAATTACATGCAGTTACATAAACACAACACAAAAAGGAATAACAGGAAAAATGTAAATTTAAAGCTCAATTAGCAAACTCTAAAGTTTCTTGTTCTTCAGGAGGTGCCGCTGCTGTTGTTTTGCAGCTTTAATTTCTACACAAAGTCAAATATAGCACAATAGTCAAATATAGTAAAGGAACAAAAGAAAAGAAGAAAGAAAGAGTTGCGCCAACACAAATTATAAAGAAAATATACATGTAGACCAGAATTGACTGAAGGTTGAAAATTTATATTCAGGACATAGTTTAAAAATTAGCAAGTTGTTTAAAGTAAAAATTATCCCTTAAAAGAAAGATAAAAAGCACTATAAGATTATATTAAGTGATGAACTTAAATTTTTTGGATGAATCCTATACTTTTCAAAACATTTTATATTATACTTATTTTATAGTTTTTTAGCAAATTAGCAATCTTCAAATCCCCATAGTGTAGGACATGACATAAACTGCTTGGTTTCAAATGCAAAAACCACCAAGCAATGACAATTCTATTTTGAGAAAGAGAGATAGGCCGAAAGGAATACTTTCTCAAGTTTTAAAACATGTTGTCACACTTCTTTATTCTTTCCTTTCATTTTAGTTTAAATAAATTTCCGAATTCTGCAAATTTAATTTTATTCCAACTAGAATAGAAACATCTGTATTCTTCACAATTATATCCTAATTTTGCTATAACAAGAAAAAAGGACATTTTTGAAAAAAGCAAACAAAATGAATAAAGCATAGATGAATTAGATTGACAAACTTTTTATGTATTATTCCTTTATTTTTAAATGCGAAAAGTTATTAATTTCAAGGGAAAGTTTTTTTTTATATATATATAATTTATAAAAAAATACATTTAAAGTAAGAAAGGTTTATTTAATTTTAAAAAAGTTTTCTTTGAAAATTATCACAGGCTTAATTAGCTTCAAAAATTAGAATGATTGTTAAATATATAAGTCAGCAATATTTTTTTTTAAAAAAATTTGCATATTTTTGCTTTAAGAAAAATACTTGTGAAGCATTTTACCAAATCTCAGTATTTTTCACCAAAAACACATTAAATAAAATAAAGAAATTTCAGCAACAGCACTGAAAAAAAAAGTCCTATCTTTATGAAATCAAAGTAGACCTGATACATGCATAAACACATTTTTGGCTTTTTGATAAGAAAATATACAGTAAACACACTAATATTTCTAAATTTAAACTGTCAAAACTCACTTTTTAAAAATAAAATATTTCAATGGAAAGAACTATTCATTACTATTGCATGTCCTGGTGCATAAGTAAACTTTTCAAATTCCAAAAATTTTACAAAAATCAGGGGGGTTCGACTTATACATTGGTATAGTTCATTCAACAGGAGTTGACACTTGGCTCCGCCTCCATCACGTGGTTTTCCAACGATACTATTTTGCTATTTTTTGGGAAAAGGATGTTAACAAACTTGAAGAAGGTTGCTATTTGGTAATCGTATGAGAAAAACATTTATTTCACAATCTTTATGTGTATTTTTTTTAACATTAAATATTTCATAAATTTGACAGGGTGGCCACTCAAAACAGAGTTCAAATTTTCCTGACTTTTCCAGGTTTTCCAGGTAAAAATCTTAAAATTTCCAGGTTTGTGTTTTTTTCCTTTTTTCTTATAAAGTGTAGGCTGTATACAAGAAGAGTGTCTGCATTAAAAAATATCTTATTCAAAATGTCATTTTTAAAACATATCTTGAAAAAAAAAATATTTTTTACAAGATATTTTTTTATTATTTTTTAATGTTCTGGTACAACATTAATTTCTAAAAAATAAGACGTGGAGAAAATAATATGTTTAGCTTGCAGAATATATTGTTTTTATTGAATAATTTTAATTGTTTTTATTGAATTTAATGTGTTACTTTAAGTAGTATTTGCTCAAAGTGTACCTACAAAATCACAAAATCAGAATAACCAATAAAACCTTGTATAAGTATTGTTTAATATATTTTCATTAAGGAAAAGAAAACCGTTTCAGGTGATTATATATTAATAATTTTTAATAATTACAGTGGCTCCCAAAAGTGCACACTCACTTATAACTTATATTGAAATAGGAAATAAAAATTCAACAATTAAAATGAATATTTCACAATGGGTATTTGATAATAAGATGTATAATCTATTCTTAGCAAAACTGCACGGAATATTTTAAAAACAAAGCAAACGTTAATTTTTTTTATCAAATAGTAACAAAAATGTTACCCCACGAAAGTCATCGTACATTTAAATGTTTTGGATCTCAGAATTAAAATTATCGTCAATTGCTTTTTTTATTTAATTATTTTTCATTTCTTTATTAGCAATTTAGTATCAAACCTATAACAGCAAAATTATATTTTAATTTTTGCTTGCTAACTCCGTAATAATTTATTTTATCATTTAAAAATGACTTGTGGTCGTAATAGAATAGACCAAATTTGATTATTTGTCTTCATAAGAGGTAAATCAGTAATGAATATGTTAAATTAGTTTACTGTATTCAATTGAACTGCGCAATATGTGATAAAATGCTTAAAAGAAGGACTTCATATCAGAGATTAAAATCATAAATTTTGTGGAAAAAATTCATAAATTTGCAATTGAGTGATGTAAAAGTTTAAATGTTAATTTAACGAAAAATTAGATTTACTAATAGACTGAGTTTTTACTTTAAAAGTGTATAATGACTTTTGTGGGATAAAGTTTTTGTCACTTTTTGATGATTGATTCCTTAAAAATAAACTTTTCCTTTGTTTTCAAAATATTTCATATTGTCATTTAAAATATTTCAGTTTTGTTAAGATTAGAACACATTTTTTATCATTAAATATATATTCTGAAACATTTATTTTAATTAATGGATAGTCTTATTTCATTGAAAGTCATATCGTAAGTGTATCAACACTTTTGTGAATCACTGTAATTACATTTCAATATAAAGCTTTAATGTATACTGTATTTCATCTTACCAGTGCTTTTTATAAAATTCACTGATCATATTTTCCTTAAACCAATATCTCAAGTCAAATTTTTAAATAATGGCATTTTAAAATAACATTTTTATTTTAAGGGATTCAGTATAAAAAAATAAATGTCAGAATTGTAAAATTGTCTAATTTTCAGTTCTATACTCTATAGAAGAACAAAAATAGAAAAAATTCCTTTAAATTTATACTTTTTTGATTTTATTTTCTTATTTGAAATTAAAACATTTAAAGAATTCCAATCTAAACACACAGTTTTTTAGTTTAGCATAGTTAATTGTTTTTTGTTCCGTCTAAAAAATGTGGGTATAATGGATGAAACAATTTAAATTAAGAAAATTAGCAAATAACTTAAATTAGTGAAATTAAAAAAAAATATATAAGAAAAAATTTCCAGCTTTTCTTTAAAATTTCCAGGTTTTTATCCATATTTCCCTGATTTTTCCAGGTTTTTTCCAGTATAAAAAAAATTCCCTGATAATTCCAGGTTTTCAAGGTTTTCCAGGTGGGTGGCCACCCTGATTTGATATTTCTCTCTTTTGAGTGAAAAGATAGTCCCTTTTGAGACATTTTGCTGGGAAAGCAGCAGTTTTTAAATTTAAAATATATATTCAATTAGCCAGAGTAATGAAAGGTATAATAGCGGATGATAAAGAGAAGTAAGTAAGTGAAAAAGAATTTACTGTTTGCGTTTGGCGCGCATTAAGGGTTGTCTCCTTTTTAACAGCAAAAATGTTTCTCCTATCCAGCGCTAAAATTAACTCTGCGCCCGAGTAGGTGGAGCCAAGTGCCAACTCTTGGTGAACCAATTATAGTAAAGTTGGGCATTCGTTGAATGTGAAATATTCATGCATTATAAACTATAAGATATGTATGAATAACTCAGTATCAATTTACTCCTTTCAAAAACTATTTTTGCTATGTTATGTATAATTAATTCTGAATTATCTCTCATATTTTCTTTACATATATTGGTTTTTTTAAAAACAATTCCTTAAAATACGTTCTGAAAAATTAAGATTAAGAAAAGTTATATATTTCAAAAAATATAACACAATGGAAACTTTTAAGACAGACCATAAAGCTACAAATTTAAAGATTTCAGATCACCTGTCAGATTCACTACAATTAACAGTGTCTTTATTCGGATCTCACATTTAAAACTTCATCTGCTGAGTCTTACAGAAAATAATTTTAATCCTCATTCAAAAAATTTGTATTTCCACACTTTTAAAAAGACTTCACAATAACAATTGAATTTATATTTTGGAGATGGTCTCAAACATCATCCTTACTTAAGGGTAAACGTATCATATTCAGAGAGATTTAACAATTTTATTTATTTATATTCTAGAAATTTTCCTATTTGGTTTACATAGTGGTTGACTTATACACCTGACCATACCAGAAACTTGATATGTTGTAATCAAAATTGGGTTGACTTTAATCACAGGATATACAATAATTCATCTATTTAAGATTATTCATAATAAACAGTAGAGTAAACTGAATTTAAAAAAAAAAAAAAAACAATAGAAGTCATAATATTTATATCCAGTAAACCTGTTTTAAAAGAAGGAATAGAAAACAGACAATATAATTTTAATTTAAAACACTTACAAAAATTTTTTGTTTACACAGGGTATTTGCGACATTTTAGATTTTCAATTCATGGCTTTCCATGACAAATTCCAAGAATTTTTCATGACTTAAGAAAATTACTATTTTCCCCGAAAAAAAAAATCAATAAATTAAAAAAAGCATTATAATAACATTAATTGAAATGAGATAAAACCCAAACTGTTATACTTTGCATCTTCATAATTATAGATTTTAAATTTAAAAAAACAGTAATGAAAGAGTTAAAGCAATAAAATAGCTGAAAAATACAGAAATGCAAATAATTTTTTTCTTTTTTTCTGCAGAATTATATTCTTTAGATACCTTTATTGTTTAGTCGAAATGAAATAAATACTTCTGATTTTTCTGTTCTCATTTCAGAATAAAAACAATTTGCCAATGACTGGCTTGCTTCAACTGGAATTTTAAATTGATAAAATAAAAAATTCTGAAATCACAGAAGTTTAAAAGATAATTCGCTCTATAAATGATGTTTTTTCTTTCATTTTTTTGAAAGATTATTTAAGATTAATTTTTTAATTAACTTTAAGTAAGCAAAATAATATTAAAAAATTCTTAAAAATTAAATAGTAATATCCTGAAATGATGAATATTTATCAACTAAAATTAAAAAATGAAAAAAGAAAAAAGGCAGTTTATTTCAAATCGCATTGAAAGAAAAATTAAAGGAACATTAAAATGAATATTAGAGGCATGAATTAAAGCCTTAGCATTTAATTACACACACTAAACTACAAAATAAATAGATTTAAACAACATTTTAAAATTTTTAAAAAAAAAAGTTGAGTTAAGAGTAGAGCTTCAAAAATTGGCCATACTGCATCAAATGTAAACAATATGATCTGCTTCAGATAAACTTATAAAAGTTTGCTATGAACTAAGTCCAGGGCGAAGAAAAAAAAGGGAACTCGGGTACATTAGAGACAACCTCTAAGAGGATAACCAAAACTTATGAGAACAAATTTGCGAGTGGATTTTAAATATTAAGCTAATTTAGGGTAAATTATAAAGAAAAGAGTAATATATTTATCTAAAATGAGTAATTCGGTTTTCAAGAAGTATTCGTAATTGTACCTAAATATTGGCAAAAATATCACTTTACAACAGTCACAGTTCCAATACCATCTGGCCTTAGGTAGAAAATAATTTTTACTTTTTTAGTATATTATTTTCATAAAACACATATAATATTACAATAAAATTAGTATACTAAATTATTTATAATATACATAAACTTGTTCTTAGCATTGATGCAATCTTTATAATAAGCTATGAAGTTTATTTAAAAATGTTTTTAACTTCCACTTTACATATTAACTTTACATTTCAATCAAAAAAGAAAGAAAAGAGGAAAAGAGAAAAAAAAGAAAGGTAAGTAAGAAAATAAAAAAATAAGCGAAGAATAAAATATTAAGCATATTTTATCGATTTTCTTTTTCTCCTACCTTTTAGCATAAAGAGGCGGCGATATAATTCGTCACTTATACAGGTCCGAAAACTAAAAGTGTCATTTGGCCTTCTACTATTAATTGGTTACAAGACCTTCATTGCATGCCATTATTAATTTTAAGTAACAATGAGTAGATTTATTAATAATGAGAAAGTGTAGAGTTGGTATAAAAATTTTTTTATTAACTCGAAAATTTAAAAAAAGATAGAAGAATAAAATCCATAAAATATTTAGCATATTACGATTTAAAAAATGCACTTTCATTGTTCTTTAAAATTTGCAGAACTTTTACATAAAACATTAAAAAGTTAGCATTTTATTAATTTACTATAACCTAAATATGAAGTCTGGAATTGCTTATTAAATAGTTTTAAAAAGTAATTCGATTTGAAATAAATATTTTAAAATTTTTAAATAAATATTTATAAGAATTTTTTATTCTAAAAAGCATTTCTCGAAGCATAATATTTAAATCCGTTTATATTCTTTGTTTTGAAGTAAATATTTTTGATGAAATTTAATACTATTTCCCTTAAAAATAAAATTATTACAACTTATAACTAGAACAATTCTTAAATTTATTGAAAAATGTTTTTATTTTAATTGCTTATTATAAAATGTTTAATATGTTGTATTAAGCACATATTTTAAAATAAAGACTTTTCTTTTATTAGATAAAAGATATATTTATTTTTAATGCTCCATGATTCCTAAAAATTTATTATTTTAATAATAGATGGTAAAAACAAGTAGTTAAAAAAATTTCATATAATAGCAGGAAAAAGATAAAGGTACGTTCTTGTTTGCATTACGGCATTTTAGGAAGAAGCCTGAAATGAGCTACTATAACTACTTATAACTATATACATATATATATAATTACCTTTCTTTAAGCCTTCTTTAAAAGTAAAATTAATACGCAATTCAGAAATGATGAAGACATTCAGAAATAATGATATATTTATAGATAAGAAGAAAAAGTACTTTAAATTGCTGAAATCCTCCTTTTAATCATACATTTTTTTAGTTCAAAGTAACAATTTTTTATGAAATATACTTTTTTTATTTTATTAATTTGCTAACTTTAATTACAATTTAAGTATTATGTTATAATAAATGTTAAAATAGGACATTTTTAATTTATATAAATTGTTTTAATTTATTTAAATGTTCAATATTTAATGTTCATTTTAACTTAAAATCTCAGTTAAATTACTTACTTTTTAAAAACGGGATTCAAAAAGGGTCTTAAGAGTTTTGCATAAATAAAATATGTTTAAATTTTTTGAATTTTTAGAACAAAACTCTAGTATAATAAACTCAATAATATATTTTTCAAAAAATTTTGGGATAATATTTGAAAATAGTAATTGCTAAAGAAATTCTGTTTTTAAAAATTGATTTCTCTCAATATTTGGAATTTTTATTAATTGAATTTCAAAATATTAGACAATTTACAATAAAACGATTTACTGATAAAATGATTTTATTTTAAATTTTAATACAGAATATAAATGAAAATCAAAATTATACTTTAAAAATGCTCAACATATTTATTTTTCATTTACATAGCAAAAATATTTTTTCATGTAGCATCATATTTATATTTAAAATAGTTTTAAAAAAAACTTAAATAAAATCTTTCAAATGTCATATAGAGAGAGGGAGCTGTTTATTATTTTATTATATTAATCAAAATTATACTTTTAAAATGCTCAACATATTTCTTTTTCATTTACATAGCAAGAATATTTTTCCATATAGCATCATATTTATATTTGAAATAATAATTAAAAAAAATCTTTTAAATGCCATATAAAGAGGGTGCTGTTTATTATTTTAGTCGTGTTTTATAAAGCTTCTGATAGATGGCAGGGAAATTATTTTTCTAGCTTTCACATCATATACCTCCTCAGCAAAGGGAGAAAGAGGGCTTTATTTTCTTCAGAATTCGAAAAGATTAGAACAGTCAGTTTCATATCAAATCGCTAAAAATCAAGATAAGAACAACAGTATCAAAGATTATTTTCTTTAAAATATTATGGCAAAACAACAGCATAAAAGAAAATGGAAATCCCTTTCCATAAAATAGCATGGCTAACTGATGGTTAATAAAATTAATTTCTGCTAACTAAAGCTCTTTTCAGTCACAGATGACTTAATACTGTCAATAATACTCTAAATAAAACCTATTTTATACTTAATATGTTATTTTTTAAAATTTAATGTTATTTTTATAAAATTAAATTTGAAAAAAAAAAAAAAACATTTCGTGCCATCATTTTTTTAAAGTATTCTTATTCTTTGTGAGTGGAAAGTTTATTTAATTTTTTCCTATGAAGGGGAAAAATACTAATTGAGCTCTAAAATCAAAAATTCGTTCTTTTTTTAATTGAAACTATAGAATTATGTAAAGGAACATTATGTTTTATGGAGACAGCTAATCCATGTTATCCACTACGGAAAATCTTACATTAACAAATTAAAATGTTATAGAACAAATAAATAAAGTTTTATTTTAATTAATTATAAACTCTTTCTTTATTAAAAAAAATTAATAAAGAAAGTTGATTTTTAATACTTTAAACTTTTATGAATAAAGCCTTTTTAACCCTTTCTAGTTCAAACGAAAATTACTTTTAAAATGAATGTTGTTTTTCTTATGGTACTTGATATTTATCTGGTAAGAGATTGAGTGTTACATATGAAAGCATCAAAAAATGAGCTGCGAGTTAAGTAAATTTTTCCATGATCTTGGGATAAATAGAGTAATTTGAGTAAATCTATTTTCTTTTTTATAATATTCTGTATTGTATTATACCATTCCTTTTAAATAGAATTTCTTTAAAAAAAAGAACTCTATAATTCAAAAAGAAGTCTATGACTAAAATAAAAAAAAGTAAAATAGTTTGAAAATCAATTACTTAATTTATGGTGAGCTTCTTAAACATTTCAGAGGAAATATATAATAATTGTACCAAGTATAATCATATTTTTTTTACTATCCCCAAGTTGTATTGAAAATACTGTTATATAAAACTGTTATGTGTTATATGAAAGTACTGCTTCCCTCATGATGTTCTGATGATTTTTTTGCCTGCTCTTCTCTTTTTTCTTTTTCGAATTTACAGTAAAATTTTCACTAACATTTCCTTGACTTATCACTATTTTAAGAAATATTCTCTTTTACGAAAAACTTATTCCCTATTCTTGAAATAGTAAATATTTTCCCTATGAGTTTTTAATAAGCATTTCAATCATTACTATAAAAATAATCTTAAAAACTTATGAGAGAACGTTGTCTTACAATATTTTCCTTTTATTGATTAATAAAAAAGGTTTGACAGAAGATGCAAAGCAAATATTTTGCATGTAATGATTTACATATGGAAAAAAATTATTTATGAGTATAACGTTATAAATTGAAGATAAATGCAAGATAAGTTAACTACGAATTTGTAATTGTTAAGAAATGCGATATTATATATTAAAAATTTAAATCCCTTCCGAAAGAAAATTCTGTCTACAGCTTGATATATAATATTTTAAAATGTATGAATGAATGATGAAAGCACAAAATTATTGACGAAAGATCCGATACTTCTTATCTTGCTGTTGAAAATTTCTTAAATTATATATTTTTTGCAATAAAACACAAGTTTCAAGTGAGAAAAATCCAAACAGCATGGTTCTCTAAGACAAGGTGTGGAGTTTTATAGGGTTGCTTTGCTTTTGATTCTCTAGAATCTCGCCAAAAAACATTTACACGGGTGTCCGTAAACTGATCGGTGTGGCTTTTGAAAAGAGAATGAGAGGAGGTCTTCGTAGCGAACCCCCATCCCCCGGGTCTTGACCTTCAAACCTTAAGCTTTCGCTATCCATTTCAAGCAGAGAAGAAATTTATAACTCATGTGTTGCGATAGCATAAAATGTGTCATTCGGAAAATCTTTAATACAAAAATAAGCAACTTCATTTACAAATTAAAGAGCAAAATAGTTTTTTTTAAACTAGAATTATTTCATTTTAAAAAGTTTTATTTTAAATTCAATTTCTTTAATAGCAAATTAGACTAAAATAAACATTAAAATTTCCCCCCTTTCAATTTTGCTTTATAGTTAAATTTATCATATAATTTAATTCAAGACTTACATAACACTCTAATTAAGGTGGAAAATAGTACAAGACTCATAGCATAGTTTAAAAAAAAGTTACCAATTTTTTCCGCTACTAAATCAATTTAATATTCAAATCAAAAGACATATAGAAAAAAATTACTTCTTTCCCAGTAACTATTGAATAATGAAAGAAACATAACTTGCAGTAGCAACACAAAATAATAAACACACATTTAATTATTTTCAATGCTGATTTGGAAAAAATGTTTCCTATGCATGCATTAAAAAGATTCCTTGCAACTAATTTTTTGGGAGAGTTAACAACTATAAGTATGTGTAAAATGTTTTAAATCTCCAGGGTTAGTGGTGTAACCCTGTTTGAAATAGAAAAAGAACATTAAGAGTTCCGAAATTTCTACTTTTATCGAGTTGAAATATTAGTATAGTTTTCAGTTGAAGATACAGAAGCTCAATATTTCAGAAAAAGCATAATTGTTTAGATGAAATAAAATTATTTTGTAATTAGGACTTATTAGGGGAGATCTTTAAATCATGAACAGGTGAAAAATAAAGCGGTATTTCTTGCTGCCTATAAATGACAATTTTCATGCTACAAAAGGAAATAAATTTCATACCTCCCTTTTAATTAGTGGAACTCTTTTAAAATTAGTCAAGTAGAATTCCGACAATAATAATTAATGCTAATAATAACTTTTTCAAAAACACGCCTTAGTAGATAAATTACTTATCATGCACATATTTCACTAATAAAATTATTTTTAGATTGTGACATGATTTATGCCTTGACTGCAGCAAAAGATTTGCCTACAGTTCATCAGCCTCCACAGTCGGACTTTTGGAATGATTCTAAATGTGCATCATACACTCACAAATAACAGTTTTTTGTCATAGATTATTTGTACGCATCCTTTTGTTCTTCTACTGGGAGGCTCCGTTACCTGTTCGTTTCACTCATCAGCCGCAGTAGTTGCTTGTCATTCATGATTGTAGATTAAAAGAGGAGAACTGTTTATGTCCCCCTTTCTTTTATAAAATTACTGCCATTAGTTGTATTTTGAAGATTACTTAGTTTAGCAAATAAAAACAAGGAAAAAATCGGTTCTCGCAGAGAGTTATTACACAATAAAAATGCAGTTTCTGCCCATGCACAAATTTTTTTCTTCTCAGAACCAGAAGCAGTGGACATAAACCGTTCCTTCCCCTTGTTCTTAAAAGTTGATTAAAAATCATTTTGCTTGTAAAATATATAAGTATTATAATTTTCGCGTAAGCATATTTTATTTTAAGAATCCTAACAAAAATTAGATGATAGCTGATTTGAAAATAATCAAACGTACTTGAATAAATAATTAAATTAAGAACAAAATGTGTGAGACAATAGCAATTAAAACAAGAAATAATTTTTCTTGCTAATAATATATAATGATGATCTTATATGATATACCGGATCATATTCAAAACTGCTTTTCTCTCTCTTTTTTCCTAATATTTTTTATTTTTTAAAACGTCTATATAAATGTTTAGATTTATATTTGGCAATATTTATAAATTTTTTTTTCTTTTTTAGTAAATTTTTATGTCAAGGGAAGTTTGAAGTTATGAAAATCACGTAAAAGATAAATTTTTCTACATTCCAATGGAAAAATATTTATTATATAGGGAAAAAATCTTTAAGTGAAAAAAAACTAAAAAAAACTCTGTATTAAACTTGGTATTTTCAGCATGCCAAATTTCAACTTAGTTGCATTCCTGCAGAGTAACTTTGGTCTATTTTCCCATCAAGTTTAGAAGTTACAAATTCTCAAATTAACTATCGAATGCTAATTTTTTTCTTCCATTGTAATCCTTGTATAGTTTTCCACACACCTTAGTAATTTAAAGTTCTAAGTGAGCAGAAATGCAAAATGAATAGCAAACGTTAAGTTAAACTCACAAAACAAGCGGTGTCCCTTTCAATTTTCTGATATAGAAAAAAATTTATTACAAACTTATTTGATATAGAGAAAAAGCAAGTATCAAGTTCGGTGAGCACGGCCGCCTTTTTTTTTTCTTTCCAAGTTCATATGAAAGGAAATTTTTAGGATTGGTCAGAGAGCAACTTAATCGATTAGATCAACTTCAACACTATAGTCTCAAGTAAAAATCAGTAAGAGTCAAAAGAAAAGAAAAAAATCAGGTTAACATAAGCATTAATAAAAAAGCAATGCACAAAGATCAAATCAGGCTATAATTTTTTATCTTCTTATACTTGTAGTTGATTGTTTCCCACAATGAATTTTTTTCTTTTTCTTTTCATCAGGGATAAATTTTAATATTTTTACTTGAAATTACCTTAAAGTGTTTTTATATTCCTGTATGGTTAATTTATACATAATTACTGTCCTTTGTCTTAGCATCATTTCTTATATAAATATGAATACTGAAGAAGGAAAAGAATTTAGTGACTTCATAGGAAACATATTTAGGTTAACTCTTAAACAATTACTGTAAAACAAATAACATTGTTATTGCTGAGAATGTTTCCAAGCTTTAATGATACATTTTTATTGGAGTTCTTATTGACAAGTCTAGTAAATCATAGATTGTTAAAAAAACTTGAATGTAAACATTATTTCAAATTATTTATATAAAAACAGATGCAAATTTTACCCACTGCCTCCTCGTTGCCCAGACTGGTCAATCATAAAATTATAATAATTAAAATATTTTTAGGAATGAATGCTCTAAAATTAGTAACTTGTAGTTCAAACACTTTTGTATGTGGTAAGAACTAGATCTCTTTTTCTGCACATCTAAAAATGTTAAGTTTTTTATGTATCAATATGAATTAATCAGTATGTATTATTATAATGTAATGTCAAAATGAGAATCATAAGAATCAATGCAATTTTAGGAATAAAAAAAATTTGTATGTATATTAGTGTGTCCGTCATGATATTTAAATATTGATTACTAGAAGAAGTACATGCGTTTGTTTTAGAATAAGAATTTGAAATTTTTTAAATAGGGACGAGCTGTTGATGGGGTGCAGCTGTAGATCCCCTTTCTGTAGGGTAAAAAGGAAAATTAATGATGTCCGGTTATGGGTTTTTCATCCCTCCCTGTTGGTGGTAGTTCTTGAGAAGCCTTGGGCTTTTTCGGCACTTTGTTTCATTTTCTTATACTTTTACTTTGAATGAAGCTCCCCTAAACATCCATTTCATTTTTTACTTCTTTGCTAATGATGCTGATCATTATTATTATTTAACATTTTATCATAGTATTTTTTTTTTCATTATAGTAATAATTTTTAAGTAGAATTACTTTAAAATCTCTTGTTAGAATTTTTTTTACTAAGTAAAGAAATTTTTAATAACTTTTCTTCAGGCAGAAGTTATGACACAATTATTAAAAAAAAGGAAGAAAATTAATGGTAATAAAAATGTTAAGTCTTCTTATTTCGCAACTTCAAAAATTAGTATAATTTAAATTTTCCATCTAGACATAAATGTGTAAAATGTTGGATCTTTTATAATTCATGCATTTAAATGTCTATTTTTTAGTATATTTACTCAGATACTTCTAAACAGGATTTCATCTTTTTAATTAGAAAAATATTCTGAAAAAAAATTATTAATATATTGCATTTTTATTTAATTTTTCATATGAAAAAATTCATAAGCAGCGGGCTGAATCCTGAAAGAAATATTTACTATAATACGTTTCTCTCTAAATAAAAAAGTCCTAAGCGAAGATCCCCTCCGGTATTTTTGGGTGTTTATTTTAACTTTACACTTTGTTTTGCTGTACAAAAAGTATAATATTTAAAAGCTTCAAATTACGAAGGATAAGCGGTGGTGGCTCAGGGGAAAGAACGCTAGCCTACTAATGAGTTTTGAGGATTTGAATCCCAAGAATTGCTGGTTGACACGAATTTCGTACCCGGCTGACATAAAATATTCCAAGTAACAGACGCATCGTGGATTAGAGTCCCATTTTCGTCTTGCTAACCGTGGAAGGTTTTCGTGGTTTTCCTCACCATGCCATGGAAATAGGATGCAGTTCCAAGAAAAAGTTCTCCACGAAGGCAATTCCCTCCCTACACTTTTGTACAGGAGTTCTCTTATTTTTTGGATTAGATTCAAAATTACAAGGATACAAAGTTGAACATTGATAGTTATAAGCTCAAATTCGGGTCGGCTGTTCAACGACAGTTATAAAATAAAATTACAAAGGATTATAAAAAAAATGGACAGGGAGTGCAATGGAATAGAAAAATGACTTTTCTATTATTAGTTTGGAAATTGTTATCTGCAAAATCTGGTATAAAAAAATACTGTACTCTGCAGAACACAGAAATGCAAATACTAATTTGAAATTTTACGCGGTGAAAAGGCTAATTTTGTTCATGAACTTAATACCGGTATTCAAATTTGTTCGAAAATTAATTGCAATTTTATTATTGCCTTTTACGCACCTTTTTTTTCTCCTTCTGTTTCTTTTCACGTTATATTCATTTTGTTTCACTGAGCAAAAACGATAAGATTTATTATTTGAAATTATGATGAGTTGTAGAGAAAATTTAGATTTCGGTAATTAACTCGAAAATTATTAATTGTTAATAAATAATACTACGATTGGCTGATATGTTTGCTAGAAAAGAAAATTTAATCAAAACTACCAAAATATTGTAAAACTTACTTTATTTCTGGCTGTAGGGAACACCAAAAAGCCTAGTATTTTTGTAACGAAGTGGTTTAGTAATGTTTTCGGTAAAAATAACAAAAAATTTAGATTTTATAATATGAGTTGAAATGCGATAAATGTGGTAAAATTTCGTAACTTCACCATGATAGTTTAGAGCACTGTATGAAAATCATTTGTTCAGAAAAATGTATTATTCAGTTTTATATTTTTTACCAAATGTGAGGTTAAAAGAGCTATAATTTTGAAAGCTAGAGTATCCGGTAAACTGCTATCATTTTAACAAAAAAATTACAAAATACTTGGTTTAAATACTTGGTTTTATTAACAGAGTTATGGTTTCGTTTTGAAAAAAATTTATTATCATAGAATGCGGTAATTTAAGCAAAACTTTTTCTTCATGTAGTTAGCTGAAAGGTAACTTGGTTAACATTTAATTTGCTGAAATAGTGGATTTATGTGTAAACTTAACAAGAATTTTGTTTTGAAATTCCAATATGTTCGAAAGCAATTGCAAATTTAAATACTCATTTGTTATATCTTTCTTAAAGTTTTTTTCTTTTTTTTGCTTTAAATATTGACTATTTATCAATTGTCATAAAAAATTTATTTTATAAGCTTGCGCTCAATTTGTTGTTAATCAAAAGTAGCGAAAGACAGCGAGAGAGAGATTTGCATGTTGCCTAATATCACTCTTAATATTTATATTGACATTTTTAAAAGCAATAAACTTAATAAATCACGTTTAAATACTCATTTGTTATATCTTTCTTAAAGTTTTTTTCTTTTTTTTGCTTTAAATATTGACTATTTATCAATTGTCATAAAAAATTTATTTTATAAGCTTGCGCTCAATTTGTTGTTAATCAAAAGTAGCGAAAGACAGCGAGAGAGAGATTTGCATGTTGCCTAATATCACTCTTAATATTTATATTGACATTTTTAAAAGCAATAAACTTAATAAATCACGTTAAAACCATTCCCTATTTAAACTTTAATAAATTCTGTTAACGATTAAAATTACTTCGCATTCTTTTTTCCAATTGAATTACACAATCTGTATTGCTTAAGTTAGTTTTTTTTTTCAAGTAGAGATAAATATTTTTCAAATTTATTAAATCCTCTATTTCATTATGCTTAACAAAATTTTCTTACATAAAGCTACATTACTTGCATATTTTGAAAATAAAATGCTATGTGTTTTGTGAAAAGTGAAAAATATTGCAGCTTAAGGAAGTATATATAAAGAAAAAAATCAATGATGAATGAATGATAAGCAATTACGGGAGTTGGTGAGCGGAGTAAGAAAAGGGTAAAGCCTGCTAGTTTTTATTTTTGTATAAATGGAATTATTTTTTAACAAAAAATAGACAGGTAATTTTTAACCATGCATTTAATAAAATATTTAAAGTTTCAAATGATAAAGAAAAAATAACTTTTTTTACAAGTTATAGTTATACGAATAATAGCAAAATAAAAATTGATGCTACTTCAAAAATATTCTATGCATGTTTTAAAACTGTGTGAAAACAAATAATGGATTTCTAAAATCAATGTTGATGCTTAAACGTAAATAAAATAAAGTTTTAAAGTTAAAGTTATGATTTTTATGTTAAAGAATTTAAAAATCGTGAATTTTAACGCCATAGAAAGTATAAATCTGCATAGCTAAATAGAATTTCATCGTATAAATATCATCTGTAAGAAAGTTAAAAGAACATCATTATCCTTATGAAGATAGTTAAAAGAAGTAAGTATTTAGTGGAAAAGTAAAGTAACTTCAAATTCTTGTTTAAAGTATCCAAGGCAATGAATTTGTTGCAGTTGTTCAAATTATTAGGGACACTTAAAATCTCTAAAAAATTTTCATTTCTCAAAGTGTCATAACTTTTTCAAAAATGAATAAATTTTCATAAAAATTTCAGGATATCACGTTCAAGTCTTCTACTTTCACATAAAAATTACTAATTTAATTTATCTAAATTTTTTGCAAAAATTTGCACATTTGAACAAAGCAATTTTTTTTTTTAAAAATGTCAAGTCTGACAAATTGCTACTTTGTAACAAAATTTTTTGCATAAATATTATTTTTTACACATTAAAGTACAAGTCATTAACTTTAAAACGCGCTAAAGTAAATGACTTTATGATTTTTTTTGACTGAGATATGAGATTTTGAAAATTTTTTGTCATTTATAGTGAAAACGAAATTATTGTGAATTCGAAAATTTATTTAGTATTTATTCTTCAGCTTAAAGAGATCAACCTATTAACTATTTTCGATTAAGAATTTGTTAGCTATCAATTATTTATTTGTTGCGTAAGGTTCGCATAAGTTTATAATTATCACAGATGAGAAAAGTTTAAATTTTGTATAAAAATAGGTGGCAAAATTAAGCTAAATTTCTTAAAAATTTCTTGAGTCGTTTTTTAAAATTGTTATTGCAAATTTATAAATAATGTTCTTGTTTGTAATAATGTTTTAAATAAAAAACTTAATTAATCCGAATAAGAAAGTTGCGAAAAAATAATACTAAATAATTTTCAAATACGCAATAATTTCGTTTTCACTATAAATGACAAAAAGATTTTCAAAATCTCATATCTCGGTCAAACAAAATCGTAAAGTCATTTACTTTAGCTCGTTTTAAAGTTAATGACTTGTACTTTAATGTGTAAATAATAATTTTCATGCAAAAAATTTTGTTACAAAGTAGCAACCTGTCAGATTTGACATTTTTTTTTAAAAAAAATTTCTTTGTTCAAATGTGCAATATTTTGCAAAAAATTGAGATAAATTAAATTAGCAATTTTTAGGTGAAAGTAGAAGACCTGATTATGATATCCAGAAATTTTTATGAAAATTAATTCATTTTTGAAAAAGTTATGACACTTTGAAAAATGACAATTTTTTAGAAATTTTAAGTGTCCCTAATAATTTGGAAGGGTACTGTAGATGATTTTTAAATTCCCTGTATTTTCCAAGTTTTCCTTATTTTCAACATGGAGTCGCAATCCTGGCAAGGTAGCAAAACAAAAACAAACAACAACAAAAAAGGGTCTTATAAATTATAATAAAAAGGAAGGGAGAAAAAAAAGAAATAAACTAAATAAAAAGATGACAAATATGCTTTAGTCAGCTCAAGAAAGCAAATATTCTGAAAGGTAAGTTATGAAGATAATTTCAATCACAAGTCACTAAAAAGTAATAACTTAGTAAAAGTAGTAGTTAACATATATCGTATAGTATTTCACACCATTGGAGAAAAAAAAGATACTTACCACTCCTTTATTTAAATTTCTGTTGATTTTACAAAATGCATAAGGTGGATTTTCATTCTAAAAAATAATTTAATTTTTAATAATTTTTTTAATGTTAAACATACAAATTTAGGGGGGAAAATAAAAAATTTATCCTTTTACAACATTAATGTTCTCATGGCATTAAAACATAAATAATTCAAATTTACTTCAATTTAAATTATGGAAATTCTGATAAAATGTACTAATTTCAATTTATAATTATACACACATTAATTTTCACAACATGGTTTCTCAGTATGTTTCTTTAATACAGGTTGAGTCTAAATGGTTTGGTGGATGGTTAAGAAATAAAGTAAAGCAACATAACTTAAGATGCAGCATTATATCTGTGGGGAATGGCTAAAAGCAAAGATTAGATTAGCCTGACAGGAGTGGTTGACCTACTTGTTCGAGAAATCTTACATAAAATTGAAATTAACAGTGAATAAATATAAATATGAAAACATTTATTGGTTAACAGCCTCAGAAAATGTAGATTATGCAATGTTGGTCCAGGTGCACCAAAATTATGTCTAATAATAGAAAAATTGCTTTTAATTGGTTTAAATGTTTACAGGAAGGGAAATAAACCATGCTAGGATTATGACAAAGGAAATTTGATTTGGCAATAAACATGTGTAACATACCATTATATATAAAGCATATGTGACAATCATTAATATCAAGCATTAGCGACTGATGCTGTTGAACGACTGCCTATGAGGAGATTCAGAATTAACAATGGCAGTTCATTTACAAAGATTTTGGTAAGCAAAGGATCTGTCCCAATTTTATCCAACACAAGGAAAGAGGTGTGGCATCAGTGCCTCAATCAAACCAAAAAGAGGTACACACAGACCCATTATAGCAACTTAATCAAAGATTTTATTTTAAATTTATAACCGTTGACGAATAGCCAACCCAATTTTTAGGTTTATGGCTACTAATATTCAACTAAGTATCATTGTAATTTTGAACCCAATCCAGAAGACAAGGGGACCAGGATTGGGAGAAATTTGCCTTCGTGGAGGACTTTTAGATGAAACTAACCCGCATTTGCGTTACATGGGCAGGAAAGCTATAAAAACCTACCATGGTTAGCCTGACGGCGAAGGGACTCTAACCCATGACCTGGCTAACACTGAGGATATTTTACGTCGGCACTATGGTAGGTGCGAGCCGGGTGCAGAATTCGCATTGACTAGCTGTTGCTGAGATTCGAATAAGGTTCACCTGATTGGAAGGCAAACATCTATCCTCTGAGCCACCATGACTCTTAATCGAAGACTATCGCAAGTGCTTAGTGGGTAATTGGTGTTGCTTTTTAAGGTTGCTAGTTATTTTGTTTTCATGTTTCTTTTACTAGCTTAATGCCTTCATTCATCTAGCTTTGTAGGCATTCCTTGCAGATTACTTACACTTTGATAAAGCAAAATCATATGCAATTTCACTATATTCTCACCGTTTAAGAGATATTTATACTAATCCAACAATACTACTAAAAAATTTCGAATAAAAAGTAAAAGAAAATATAATTGGATGACCTTAGTGGGAGAGAATAATAAAATAGATATATTCAAACTATTAAAAGACCTAATTTTTAATTCATTGGATTTCGAAAAAGGTTCAAGTATACCCTTTTGACAGAATTCACCTCTATTAGCATGCACTTTCAATTTTCTATGCAGAAGTTATTATTAACTCAACCTAATACCAAAAAAAATGCTAGATAGATAAATACATCAAATCTTCATTGTTAATATTAATAAAAGAAAATTATGGCAATAGTAGAAAAATAGTCACTGGCCTAATAACAAAGATTTCATGATTATGTACATATTTTCAGATTCACTCACATGCATCTATTAAATCAAAAATAGATAAATAAAAATTAAAAATACACCCTCTAACACTTATTCATTTATTGAATAAAATAAATTTAATAAACTACATAGGCAGATTTTATAAACTAATAATAAGAACTGCAAATGAGGCAATGAAATTTAGCATTATATAAAGCAAAATTTTATAATAATAAAAAATTTAATAAGCAGGTTAAAAATTAAACATTTACTCTAGATCATTATATTAAATATTAATAAAAAAAAGTTATTAAAGTGAATTTAGATTATTAACTAAAGAGAATATATAACATTCACAATCATGAATAAGTATGTTATTTTATGAGAGCAACACAGGAGAAAAACACCAAACTAAATTAGTATACCATCTCGTTACAGTCTATTGACCACAATGGTCAGCTGGTCAAGGGATAATTTTTTAACTGGCAAATGTTTTTTTTAAACTCCCTCCCCCCCCCCCAAAAAAATTCAAACTTTAAGTGTCTCGCACTTGAACCAAACCTATAATTTTAAACTACATGCGCCATCTTGCTGCGAAAAATTAAAAAAGCTCTAGAACAGACAAATAACTTAAATATTTTAAAAGTTGGCATACTTTTTAAAAATTGCCAATTTAGCGTCATTTTCCCACCCACATAAAAATTATCCAAACAAATGCCTTACTCTCATATTTTGCAAATTTTATGAGCTAAGGTAATGCAGCATTGGAGTTTTTAAATATTAAAAAATTAGAGCATAAATACTTTTCGTTTTCCCAAAACTGTGGCTTTTCTCCATATTGATGCTTTCTTTTATATTCAGAATAAGCATAGATGGAGCTGGCTAAAGATAGATCAAATTTAACCTAACAGTCAAGAATAACTGTTGCATACTCACAGCAGCAATTTTAAAAAAATTTAAAAAATAATAAAGAAATTGTTATTAGCAAAAAAAAAAAAAAAAAAAAAAAAAAAAAAAAAAAAAACACATTGTGAATGAGCTTTTAAAAATGCAGCCTTAATGTTAGTTTGAAACAGATTTCAGAGGTCTGAACAAACAAACCACCATTATTTTAAAGACCTTTCATGCCGTTACCTTCTAAATTTTTTAAAATTAATCTGCAGGAAAAAAAACCTTTTAACACAATAAAAAGCTATTATTAAAAATTTTTTAGTAATGTGTTTAAACTGATATTGGAAGCTCATTAAAAAGAGACAATAGAAGAAGCTAAGATAAATTACCTTATATGCTAATATGATACACATATCAGTAACAACTAGTTGATTGCAGGGATCATTTTCAGCTGCCCTCCGATATGTAAAAAGTTTTTGAACCACTATTATTTACATTTGCTAAATGACCACCTTGTGTATTTAGGACCACTTCACTGTGAGCCATGACTTTCTCCTTTCCTTCATAAAGTACCCTGAATAAAATTTAAACAAAGTAATACAGCTGTAAACAATATTCAGCAAAGTAATACAGCTGTAAACAATGAACAATCTTTATTTTTTTTTAATTAATAAAATAGATATTTTGTGAAAAACTGCCCATTATTTTAATTTCCGTAGGTACCACTTCAAACTTTTGCTTCTAGCAACAGCAACTTCTAGCCAGCTTCTAGCAACTTCTAGCTAAGCAAACTGTCAAGCTATGCAAAGTTGTGTTGCTTCTAAATAGACACAACTTTGCTAAATTGGTCCCTTGAAAACTAGTTGTTGGTTGAAATCGGGAATTTCTTTACTTGCACTAAAATAAATAAACTGGTTTTCTGTTAGTTAGTTATTTTAAGCAGTAAAAGAGACTGCAAATCAAAATGGCAATTCAAACAAATATTAATACATACTGATTTAAGGAATACACCGAGATCAAAAGTTTTATTCATGTATGGAGTAATTCATGATATCAGGGTGAAAAATAAAGAATAAACAAATTCAGAACTTGCAGCTCAATTAATCAACTACACAACCCAAGACTTCAGCAGTTTCACACAACTTTTCTTCCACCTTTTAACTTATAAGTTATTTTGATGATTTGGTATACATAAATTATCAAACTTTTTTTTCATTGCAAAAATCAAATGTTTAGTACAAATTCAAATATACTTAGTAGTTAAAAATTAATACCATAGAGAACCGATTATCCTGAACGGTCGGGACGATCGCTATTCCGGATAACTGATTTTTCCGGTTTTCTGAATTGCTACAAAAAGCCGTTTTTTTTATTGTTAAACCCAACTAAAAAGAAAAAAAAAATTTGGAAATAATCTTAAAAATAAGAAGAAAACATGAAGTAATACACTAATAATGTGGTAGGTAATGTTACAGGTTAATGAGAATGCTCTTATTTTATTAGTTTTAAGTTTTGTCCGTGATCTTAATAATCAATGAGGGACAATTAGTCAAAAATATAGGCTGAATATGTAACTAGCAATATTTACAAAAATATGGTATCTTCACATTTTAAGAAATTTTAGACAGTGCAGAAAATTTACATATTTTTTTTTAATAAGAAAGAAACTGAGTTGTAAAATAAGATGCAGATGCTATATTAAACAGTATTGCCTTCAAATACAAGGCTTTTGTTACTAACTAGAATCAGGGGAAAAGAAAAGACTGTAAATAAGTTTTTTTTTAAAGGAGACCAAACTGTAATAACAGGGTGCTCAGCCATATTTTTCAACACAAAATAAGCACCTTTTAAGTACTTTTTTAGCACTCAAAAATATTTTTAATCACTCTCCAAAAGAAAAATCATAATTAGGATCTGTGTACTAATAAAAAAATTTTCAATTGTTTAAAGTTCTTAATTTATAAACATAAAATCAATAAAATTCAAAAACTTTTAAAAAACTTTACATGATTGTGATAAGAAAAATTGCAGAGAAAATTGTGGAAATCAAGCATTTTTTGTATTTTGCATGAAAATTTAGAATTTAAATTGACACGGCAAGGAAAAAAAATTCTTTTAAAAGATAGAAAACTAAGCACTTCTTACAAACACCAAAAAAAAGCACCTTTAAGGGCTTATAATAATACTAAATGCAGCAAGAATATTTCATTACACATGCTCTTAATCCATAACTAATGAACAGAGAGAAATCAACATGCTATTTACATAGATGTGTTCTTTTAAATTCTGGAAGTTAATCAATTGTATTCCAGAAAAGTTCATTAGTTTTCTTTTTTTTTTTTTTTAATTATATTATCATTGAAAAAGTGAATGAGTACTTTGAAACATTTCAAAAATGCATTTTTGAAATTACAAAATATTTACAATTGTGAATTTAGATATTTTTTTGCCAATAGTTTCGTTAAATATCTTCAATGAAATTGAAGATATATAGAGATTATGATATATAGATTTGTTTTCTTGTGTTTTGAAAACACAATTTATATTTTTTTTACACAAAATACCTATATATAAGTATAATTTAATAATGTAAGTATAATTTAATAATTTACTTCTGCAGGTTTTATCACTCTTTTTACAAAATTAAAAAAAAAAAAAAAGATTTTTCATAAGGCATAATATATGAAATAAAAGGAAACATTTTGGAGTAACTAGGGGCTTTTCCTTTTTATTTCAAAGTAAACCAAAAATGAGTTTAAAATTCAGACAACATTAAAATTCTAACAGCACTAAGATTTTATATACACTACATACATGCAGACAATTTTCTCTTAGATAGAAGAAACAAAAAATATGCTCACTCTAATTAAGTGGTATTTTAAATCTGTTGCTTCAAAAATGCATCTGAATGCTTGATTACTAAAACTCAACTGAATGAAAATGTAATGCAGAATTTGTAGTAATATTTAAAATAAAAAAAATTTCTAAAATTTTTTGATATTGTTAAAAAAAATAATTCAAAAGTTTGTAAGACTTGAATATTTTCTATGAGCATAAAAGATTTCCCCAAAAGTTAGGAATCTTCCAATGTTTTCATGAAAGCTGGCAGCTATGCAGTTTATTATTTTTTTTTTTACCTAGATCATTACGAAACATACAATGACTATTACCATACCTACAGACATGGATATCAGAATAGGATTTCTGTTTTTTCCATTCAGCCATTCTTTAGCTGTAAGTGATGGAGTAGGTGCAGCAGTGTCAGGAGCAAATCTTCTTGAAATTGCTCAGGCTAATAAGTTTTGAATATAATATATAAAACTTATACTTTTAAATATAATATATAAAGTAAATATATAAAACCAGTTACGATATATTTTTGATGCTTAATGAATAAAATCAAGAAATATCATCAAGACAAGCGATAATTACTATAAGACATCATGACATGAATACATCGCCTGGCAAAAGGTAAAACAGTAACTAGAATCAAAAAAGGAATTCTCTGTTCTAAAGTAGAACTTAAGAAAATTTCCAAGGGTAGTTATGAAGTTAGTTGTAAATATGTTGATTACAATATCTGTTATTCTTTTGTGTTTATCATTTCCCACATGAACGAAAAAGGTATAAATATCAAAGTTTTGTCATATGAAAAAAAGGAAATACTGTCAAACCTCATTGATTCGAAATCACTAAGGGTGAAATATCGCTTCACATGAAATATATGTTTGGTCCCATGAGTCAGCAATAAATTATTGTGTTTTACAGAATATTTGACATGAAAATTTCTTGCTAAATATCGCTTTACATGAAAGGTCACAACACTGATAAGAAGCATGTGCATAATGTGCCAATTATTCATTTTGAGGAATGCTATTTCCATTATCCACATTTGTTAGGAGTAGCAGATGGGCAAATAAGTAAAATAGTTAGATAAAGTTATTAAAATTTTTAAGCTTATTTTAAATTGTTTGGTACATAAGCGTAGTACATGATATGTATTAATAGTACATAATAAATTGTTTTCATAATGTATCGGATAGAATGAAATTTGGTTCACATAAATAATTATGATAGTCCCGCCAATTTTGCGTTAACGAGGTTTGGAAGAAAATTTCGAGGGAGGAAATTCGAATTTGGAAGAGGAATTTTTATTTGGTACGAATTTTTAAAATTATTAAATGTTTTCTTTAAAGAAACAAAAGCATCCTTAGTAGTTAACATGATATTTTACTAAAGATATTTCAGCACTTCTACCTTAGCACTACAGTCTGTTGTACATCAACCCTTCATTTTCTTCATCTGACATCAATCGAACACTATGAATCTCCATCTGTGATAGATCTGGCTATCTTGTGGGTAACCTCCGTTTCTTTTCACAGTTTTCCTAAGTAATTGTGGAAATTTGTTTTAGTGAAGTGATCGACCGTGTGCTAAATCGCCAAAGTTACCTTCGTACAGTATCTTCCCCCTGACCTGGGTTACTCTGCCTATTTTATTTTATAGTGAAATTAAGGCCAAGAAACATGCAAAATTTCATTGATTTTATAATATGCAATAAATAAGACATCATATGCATATTTTTTAGTATAAATCTATTTTTAGATTCATGAATTTTTTTCCAAAAAGTGTAATAAAATGCCCTTTTGTTAAAATCTGTAGACACATTTTTCTATTTATTTTAATTTACATATTTTTAGCCCAAATCATATTAGGTACTAGTTAGAGAGATAAAAAAAAAATAAAGTAATAGATAGGAACCAGGATGGCCACTCAAATCAGATTTCAAATTTCCCTGATTTTTCCATGTTTTCCAGGTAAAAATCTTAAAATTTCCAGTTAATAGTTATATAATGTTGTTTTGAATTAGCATTATTATTTTAAGAGATTCAGTATACAAAAATAAATGTTACAAATGTGAAATTGTCTAATTTTTTGTTCTATACACTATAGGAAAAAAAAAGATAAAATTCCTTAATTTTATACTTTTTTGATTTTTTTTCTTACTTGAAATTTAGACATTTAGAGAATTCCAATGTAAACACACAGTTTTTTAGTTTAGCGCTTAGCATAGTTAATTGTTTTTATGTTTCAACAATTAGAATCTTGTACAGCACACAACTAAAACACTAAGTTTCATTCTCCTTCCTCCGACTAAACACATATGAATAAAAAAAAAAAAATTATGTTTATACATCATTTAATATGTTTCCAATATATTACTTAGTCATTATCAGCTTTTTAGGGTAAAAAGAGGCATAGTTTTGGAAATATCATCTCTGGAATACAAGCAACATTTACGAACTTTCGATATTGTGATAACTGTACAATTCGAATTTTGAATCAAAAATCAAATATTTACCAACAAAACAGTAAAATTAAATATTAATAAATAGTTTGTTCTAAAAAGAACCTTTTTTTAAAAATTAAAATATGTAATAAAAGGTTAAAATGAAATAGAAAAAATTAGCATTAATGCAACAATTTGTCGACAAACATTGCTGTTAGTGATTGTAAAAAAATGTGTGATTGGTTGGTTTGCTGAGAAAAAATAATTTATAGATTTCTTTGAATGGAAGTACAAAAGATTTCAGAAAAAGAGTGCAATATAAAATCTATTATTATTAAATTATAACCAACTAATTTTTGGAGAATTTTATTTAAAAATACAAAAACATTTTAACTCATTTTGTCAAAATAGAAAAAAATTACCACCAACTTGCATCGGAACAAACTTGAGACATAAATGGATTCAGCCCACAGACAGAATTTAAAAACAGCAGCAAATATCTTAGCCCCTTCTTGCATGTCCAGCACAATCTTTGCTTTTCTTAAATTGCACAGTCCCATAGTCCCTATAGAAATCAAAGGTTTCTATATTTGTTTAGCAACCATGGGAGAATTTTATGTGGCATTCTAGTTTAACAGGGATATCCCTTCCTTCCTCACTGGCTCGACAGCCCAGGATGGGCCTTGGCCTTCTCCAGTAGTTTTTTCCAAGCTGTCCTTCTTTTGGCAATGGACTTCCAATTCTTTATTTTTAATATAGATAAATCTTTCTCCAGGGTATCTAGCCATCTGAGATTTGGCCTGCCCCTTCTACGTGTTCCTGTCGGCCGGGCATCAAAAATCTTTTTCACAATACGGTCTTCTTCCATTCTTACTAAGTGGCCTGCCCATTTTATCTTTTGGACCTTAATGAATCTTATGATGTCTGGTTCATTATATGATCGATAGAGTTCTAAATTTGATCTTCTTAACCACTGAGCGTTTTTATTAATTCCTCCAAAAATGCACCGTAATATCTTTCTCTCAAATATGCTCAGCATTTCTTCATCTGCACGAGTCAATGTCCATGTTTCACAAGCATATGTTAAAACTGACCTAATGAGGCCTTTAAATAATAACAACTTTGTTTTTCTCTTGATTACATTTGATCTTAAAAACTTTCTTAATCCATAAAGGCACCTATTTGCTGCTGTGATTCTCTTTCGTATTTCTGCAGTTACATCGTTCCTGTTATTTATTTCAGAGCCTAAATACGTGAAGCTGTCCACTACCTCGAATGAATGTCCCCCAATTTTTAGATGGGTACTCCTGTGGGCTGTTTTAGTACAAGGCATATATTTAGTTTTATTTTCATTTATTTTTAGACCCATCTTCAGGGCCTCTTTCTCTAAAGAAATAAAGGCCTCTTCAAGTGCTCTTTAACAGGGATATAATGGAGCAAATTTTGATGCAGGCTAAGTGGATGACATTTTAACTGTTTGGATATATATTTCCATCTAAAAAATGTGAGCATAATGGATGAAATAATTTAAATTAAGAAAATTAGTAAATAATTTAAATTAGTGAAATTAAAAAATATCTAAGAAAAAATTTTCAGCTCTTCTTTAAACTTCCCTGATTTATCCAGGTTTTTATCCAAATTTCCTTGATTTTTTCCAGTATAAAAAAATTCCCTGATAATTCCAGGTTTTCCAGGTGGGTGGCTACCCTGAACACTATAGATAACACTAAGTTCTTACGGTCTCAGTTATCAATATATCAATGTAGTTAGTTACATTTCTTCTTATCAAATTATTTATACATTTCTTCCTTCAAATTATTTATAACAGCAGATGCAAAAAATTCTTTTTCTTCTATTTATGATAAGATCCTCTATTTATGATAGTATACACTTTGAAAACCACAGAATTATACCAATGCATAGTATCGCATTTAATAAAAATAGTGATTTTGAAAATTCTTGAATCTAACAGAATAAAAGTATAAAAGATATTAAATTATATTGACACAAATGAACACTACTATGTAATACTTTATTAAGCGTTATAAGTAACCAAAAAAAAATTATATAATATAAGTAACCAAAAAAAATACCTATATTTCACTAGCCCTTTGTTTTCTTTTTCTCATAAAATTCTTCTATGTTTTCTTCGGGGATAACAATCCTAGAAAAAATTTGTCTATATTAACAACACCACAACTGATTTTTTTAAAGAAAATAATAGCAAGAATAAATTAGTACAGCTAAAAATGCCTTATCCTTATTAGTATAGATAAAAAAAAGAAAATTAAAGCTTAAAATTTTATAAAAGGCTTTTCATTCTTTCTAATTGAAAATATGGTAAAGTTATTTGAAAAAATTAAAAAATTGAAATTTGACCAAAGTTTTTCTTTTAAAAATTTATGTAAGATCCATTTTAAATCTTAAAATTAAAGTTTATTTTCTGATTTGAACAGGAAATCTGACTTAGAAAGTACATTTTTATTTATTATTTTGACAATACTCATAATTAGGAATAATATAACAACAGAACAAAGTTTAAAGTTAATGAATACATTTTTAAAATAGTTTATGCATTTCGATTGAAAATAAAAAAAACTAAAACATTTTTTGAATAAAAAAAAATTAAAATTCCAAATGAAATTTAACGTTGTTGTAGTTGTAGTTCATTTACGTCGCACTAGAGCTGCACAATGGGCTATCGGCGACGGTGTGGGAAACATCCCTGAGGGTGATCCGAAGACATGCCATCACAATTTTGATCCTCTGCAGAGCGGATGACACCCCTGCTTCGGTAGCCCAACGACCTGCACGCGAAGTTGAGCATTTTACGGTAAAACAGCAACGAGGACCAATACCGCACCTCGTCGGTCCCTATGCAGACTGATCCAAGTGGTCACCCACCCCCACACTGACCATAGCCAGTGATGCTTGACTTCGGTGATCTGCTGGGTCTTAACAATCAGTCCACTGTGGGACTGAAATTTGAAGTACATTTGCTTTAATTTATATACTTTAAATAAATAAATAAAAAACAATCATTTTTCTGATTGATTAAAAAATTGGAATAAGTCGCATCAAAACTGGGAATTAACGGCTACAAGACATACATTCTTACCACCATTTAATGTAAATAAGAATACATAGAAGTTGCTTAAAACTTAAACTCTCAAATAAAAAATTTATCTTAAAAAAAAAAAATATCGATACTTGACGAAAGAGTAATCTAAAAAAGAAAAACATAGATGATTTGCAAATATTGGTTTCTTTCTTTATAACACTTTGTCAAGATAATATTTATTAGATAATTAAATTATAATTTGAATAAAATATGCACAGTGAAATTTTGTTTTTAAAAAAAGTTTTTTCCCCCTAAGTGGCTAAATTCATTTCAGTGAAAATAGGTAGCTGTGGCGTCGCTGCGGTAGCGATTACTATTGGTGAAGCGAACTGAAGTGGTGCAGATCTTCAGAGTATAAAAGTGACGACATGGATGCTATAATTGCTTTTTCTTCCACGTAATTTCTTCAAACTGCTAGCTGTATCGACGAGAGCACGCTGGGCGTGTGAGATGTTTGTTTAATCTAATAAATGTTTTCTTTAGTTGTTTATTAGTCTCAAGTCTTATTTCCGGAACACAGGATTGTTCCAGAGCGTTCACCAGATGAACCTACAGTAGCCATGTAATTTAATTTATGAAAGTACATTAAAATATTAATACCTTTAACACAAGTTTTCTTTACAAATTTGCAACCAAGCAGTTTTTTATTGAATAATAAAGTAATATCCAGAAAAATGAAGAACATGTTACGCAAGGAAATAACTAAGTCTAATCTTAAACTAAAATCACATCGGGATGTATAAAAAGATGGATATAATAGCTTCAACTTTTGCAAAGCTTAAAAACAATTGAAAAAATTGTTTCAAATTAAAAACCTGGTTTATTTATTTTTGATTTAAAAAAGTTGAATTTAAATTAAAAACTAATAAAGAGAACACTTACTTGTCAAATTCATTTTCACACCAGTCAGGCTCTCTAAGTTTTTGTTCATGCCACTGATAAAAAACCATATCTAAATCACTGCCAAGAAAAAGATAAGAGAATAAAACAAACTCATTTCATTTATCATTACTTTGAAGAAATATTTTAGATCAAAGAACAAATATTTCCAAATGCTGCAAAAAGACTAAAAAATCTTAAAGTATGAAATAAAAACAATATTTTTTTTAAAAATTAAATACAATAATTTTTTAAAGACTACAAGTTGCACTACTCCGGTACAAAGTTTTCTTTTTAATAGAATTGATGGTAATGTAAAAAAGTATTTATATACCTAGACATATATTTCTATCTAAATGAAAAATTTTTCAAAATTAAAATTTTATTAAAAAATAAATTTTTTTTTAAACCTAGGAAATGCAGGGCAATGTAATTTTTAATTCTTGATGCCCATGCGCATAAAATATTCAGGAGTTGTAAGATGGTATAGGGCAAAATTAGAAAACTATGGCAACAGCCAGTTGTAGCATTTTTAACAGTAGAAACTTTTTAAAAAATAGAAAATTTGAATGGTTAAAAATTGTCAATAAATAATAATATCAGGCATTTCTTTTAAAGCATCTCTCAAAATATGGTAAATATTACAATTGTAAAATGAAGAAAATTTCCTAAGTGTTATGAATATTCATATTAATTCCATATTTACGTAAAAAAAACAAAGCCAATAAAAAAGTGCACGTTTCACATTTTTAACAAAAGGTGGCGACTGGCAAACAAGTTTTTAATCACTATTTGTAACAGTGAGCCACCCTGTGGCAATCGTTAATTTTAATGTAAGCCCTAACTCACAACCAAAGATTAAATGTTATTGGCTTAATAGCTGTTAAATTTTGATTAATAAAAATTTTTGAATGAGAGATGACATCGATTGAGAACATAGTGAATATTTTATCTTGCATTATAACCACGTTGAACACCGGACCCAATTTTGGGTTTACAATTACCAATGTTCAACTTCGTAGCCTTGTAACTTTGATCCCAATTCAGAAGAAAAGGGATCTCCTGGATCAAATATTGGGAGAAAATTGCGTGGGGGACTTTTTTTGATGTAATTAACCTGAATTTGAATTACATAAAGAGAAAAACCACAAAATTTCCCACGGTTAGCCTGACAGCAAAGGGACTATAACTCATGATCCATCTATCACTGAGGATATTTTACATCAGCACTGTGGTCGGTGTGAGCCGGGTGCAGAATTTGCATTGACCAGCCATTACTGGGATTCAAACCCGGTTCACCCCTGAGCCACTGCGGCTATCTCGAGGGGCACACTTTAGATATTCTAAACAATAAGCACTGAAAATATTTTAAAATACAATATCAAACACCAAAGGCTACATTAAACATTTCTCTATGAAATACAATGATCTTTGTATCATCGTTATATCATAAGATATTCAAGCTGAATACTTTTTGTGCTCCGTACTTGAGCTTTATTTTATTTCAGAGTATTAATTTTGCCTTTTCTTTAACTTTAAGTTGCCTACATTCTCTCAAGAAATAAATTGTTTCTACATTTTTTAACAACGTAAAGCAGGAAAAAATATGTATGGATTTGATTGGAATAATGATGCTTAGAGGCTCAAAATGAGAGTGACCAGTAAAACAAAACATAATAGAGGAATATTTAATGCAAAATTTGGTTAAACATTTTTAGTCATTTACATTTTTGCAGTAAATAAAAATAATTTAACATGTTCCTCTATTCTCGAAAGGAATAAATGTACATAATTCAGCTACTGTGAATATAGCTAAATCCTACAAGGGATTGGCAAGTGAAGAGAACAAATTCTTTTTAATTACTTATTACGCTATTTTCATAGCAGTCGTATAACTAACAATAACACTGAATTAACAATTATACCCAAAAGTATATATCAATATTAACTTTCGACAAAGTGTGTTTCAGTAGAAAAGGGCTAAATTTTATTGATAAGAACAATCAAACAATTCAAATTTAAAAGTCAGACTAGAAAAGTTATGTAATTCAACTTTGTAGTGCTAATTAAAAGATTTTTTTAAGAATTTTAAATCCTTAATTTATTTAATTTTAAAATATTGATATTGCTTATTCTTATATTAGGCTCTAGATATGATAACATATTATAACATCAGTATAAATATTAGTATAAAAAAGCAGAAAGAATTTGTTGAGTAAACAAGTGTTTAATTGCCTTTAAACCACAGAGAGAAAAAATGCTAAATGAAAAGAATAAAATTTTATTTTAATCAAACATGAAATGACACTTTAAAATTTTTTAAACTCATTACTTCCTTAGAAATACATAAATTAAGAGACAAAACATTATGAGAAAAAAGTTTAAGAATAAATGTAGAAACAAAAGGAAACTAATGCTACCTTATAAATAGTTAGCCTGTCAACATAATTTAGAAGCTTCAAACGACATAGTTGCTTCTCTTTCGGATTAAGTCTGGAAATTAATAAGAGATATTTATTTTGCTACAAACTGATTATGTGTGGACCCTGTTGTAAAAAGTAATAATAGTTTAGAGATAAAGCAGATTTATATTTTTCTAAGATATACATTTATTGCAACATATTTCTGCAAGGAAAACCCAATTGTTTAGAAATTGCAGAACATAACTTGAGCAAAATGGATTAATCACTTTTTAACCTATGAGGTCGTCATATAATCAATTTATGTTATTTTATAGTAATTCTTAAAAATGTGCGCAAACAATGTTTTACTATGATTACTTCCACACCTTCTGAATAATATAACTTAACATATTTTTTTTAATATTGTTTTCGTTAAAATAGTTACAAAATTGTATGGATTTCAAAAATATGCGGACATTCATATTCAATGCCAAGATCAAAGAAAAGCCATGATCTCCAATGAATCTGTAGCTGAAAAATTTAGTGTTAAGGGATTCTGAGATTTGTACAGCATTGAGTAAAAGAATGGTACAATAAAGATAGTATTAACTCAACACATTTATCTTTAGCACAACTTCATATTTTATTTTATAACTAAGCACTGAGCAGTCAACCCAGCTTCAGGTTTACAACCATCAATGCTTAACTACGTTTTCTTGTAAATTTTGAACCCAACCCAGAAGACAAGACAACTCCTGGATCAAGCATTGGGACTAACCAACCCTTGTAACGGTGCTCACAATTTTTGCACAGAACTTCCTTTATAACCTAAAATAGTTACACAGTTTCTGTGTTTCAGAAGATATCATTTTAAATATTTGTAAAACATTTTCTTGAGAGTGTACAGACAGATATATCTAGTTCATAAAATTGAGAAAAAAAAGTAATTAAAAACAAATTCCTCAAAAAAGACGATACTTTACAAGGTCTAACAAGCAAATATACTATATTAGGGATTAAAAGAAAGATAGTAAGCATACAAGTACAAAGTAATAGCAATCATATGTGTTCTCTTTTAAGACAAGATAAAATAACTAATGCATATTTTTTTGAAACATATTTTACAATTTTGTTAAAAAAATATAATTGATATGCTTCAAAACTAAATAAATAACAATAAAAACCAAATTGAAGAGAATTTAATTGTTTCAAAGAAAAATTGACTTAATATAGCTTAATTAGTAGATTGTATCACTACAAGGTTTTAAAATTAAAAATTTAAAACATAAAATGATAATTAGTTACCCAAAAAACTTTTTTACTTTCATATTTCTTAATTCCTTCGTTAGTGCTATCTAAGCTAAAAAAAGAAATTAAATCAAATTTCTTTAGCTATAATTTTTTTTCTCCAAATACAATATTAAAGTGTTAAATAGCAGCATTTAAATCTTTTAATTGCAATTTTGAAAGTTAAGGAACAAAGTCAACTACTAAGAGAAGAATCTGAAAAGAATATATAATACACTTTATTCATAAGCTACAAAAAATCCAAGTTGTCTAATAAAATATAAATTAAAAAGTTACCAACATTTCATAACCATAAATACCTATTTTAAAAACATATAAATGTAAATTTTGAATATTTTAACTGGATTTAGGAATCTTGCATAAAATTCCCAAGTCTAAAAAAGTTAAAGCTTTCCAGAAAGAGCAATGCCTCTTTATAATGATAATTAACTCCAGAAATATTTTCTCTGAGAATTTGAAGATATAGTAACTGTTAGGATATTTTAAAAGATTTTGAGCATAATGAAACTTTAAAAAAAAAAATTATGTTATTTACGCCCATACAAATTTTATATCAACTATAATGCACAGAAGATGTAGTCGCTTTTGAAATGAGCTTTGGTTCTTTTTAAATTGAGGCACTATGAAATAGTATCTATTTTAGTAGTAGAAAAAATAAAACTAAAAAATTTTTTCCAAGAAAAAAAAAAACTATTTTGCAAAAATTTAATGAATATTTTCAAGCAAGGAAGCATTGACTGTAATATTATCAAAACAAAAATAATAAAATTCATAATACAAAACGACAATTAACCTTCAACCATACGCATAAGTACAGTGAAGTTAAGATATTTTTATTAAGGGGGACAGCCTTTGGAAGCCCTTTGGATTTGTGGCACCAGGCATGGTGCGTAGGCGCCAAAAGAATCAACGGGATGACAAACACACGATCGGCAACCTTGGAACTTCCCCAGTATTTAAGAAGCTTCGAACTTTACCCAGTCTCTATCCCACACAGTCTTACTTAATTTTATGTTTCTGCTTTAGCTTGTTATGTTTCAGTTGTTAATAAATGTTTAGTTGATTTATTGTCATAGTTGTCTTCAACTTAATATGAGAGGGTTCCTCCCCCTCAGATTTATGATTTTGCCTTCCTGAAGAAGAAAAAAAAAGGGGGGGAACAAAGTAACTATCAAAATAAAGTTTCACCTTTAAAAGCATGCTTCAGAGATTTTTTTCAACTGCCTTTGCTGTAAGGAAAAAATAATAAAAAAAATGAAAGCAGATGTAAAATTTTTGTGCATTGCTCTCCACCTTCTATTATTCACAGAGAATAAATTGAACATCAGACTTCTAGATGCCAAAGACACCATATAATCATCCATTGTGTCACGATTCTGAAACATATATATATATATACATATATATATAATAAATACAAGAAAACATGAAGAAAGTTAAGAAAAACAATAAGTTTCATTTATTGCGCATAAGCTGCAAGTAAACAGAACTCATTAGATAAGTTCAAAATGAAGATAAAACAAAGAAAAATTATAGACATATGAAAAAGGGGGGGGGGGAAATAATAAGTAAAAAAATAACTAAGTTTAAAAAAAATTTAAATTTTACTTAAAAAAGCTTGAAAAAAAATATATAGTCTTTTCATCAACCCACACGAATATATCCGCAAAAAAGAAAGCTTTTTGATATTGTATCAATATAGCCAAAGCAAAATATATTAATACAATAGTGGGAGGAGCACTCAAAAATTTTTTTTACAAAAATTACAACAAATAAAATAGTAAGTAAAAAAAAATAGAAATAACATGTAAAAACAGAAAATAAAATAAAAAACAGTATAAAACATAGACTATAAGGTGAGTAGCAAAATTAGATATACTTACATGGACGGGAAATTTTTCAAGAATGATTTAAAAATGTTTTCGCAACAAGATTGCCAGATTACAAAATATGAAGAAAAAGAGCGCAAATTGAGTGTAACTAGAGGGTTTTAAAGTGCCGTTCTTACTGCACTGCTGAAGTGATTTGTTATTCTGTGCATTGATTTGTTAGTTACCAAGGATGGGCTCGAAATGGATGTGCGCGAGGTAATATTATACTGGATAATTTAAAAAAGCTGACCATAAATAGTTTTTGAAAATAGATGTTTATTTAAGAAAAAATATAATATAGAAAAGAGAAACATAAATTTTCTCTTTTGCAAATAATTTTAGCCACGGATTTGCCCGAAATAGATTTGCACATGGAAAAATTGTATAAATTAATAAAGAAATTTTTAGTAGATAATTTTAGCCACGGATTGGCCCGAAATGGATTTGCACATGGAAAAATTATATAGATTAACAAAGGAAATTATTTAGTAAAGGAATATTGTAGTAAATAATTTTAACCACGGATTTGCACATGGAAAAATTATACAAATTAACAAAGAAATTATTTAGTAAATAATTTTGGCAATGGATTTACCCGAAATAGATTTGCACATGGGAAAATTATATAAATTAACAAAAAAAATGT
This sequence comes from Parasteatoda tepidariorum, assembly GCF_982258835.1. Classification (NCBI taxonomy): domain Eukaryota; kingdom Metazoa; phylum Arthropoda; class Arachnida; order Araneae; family Theridiidae; genus Parasteatoda; species Parasteatoda tepidariorum. The sequence continues at coordinate 81,545 of NW_028257417.1, read as the reverse complement.
TTAGTAAATATATCCACAAAAATATACGATTAATTCAATGATTTTATATAATATATATATATATATATATATATATATATATAGATAGATAGATAGATAGATAGATAGATATTGAAATTTGTGAAAAACCCTAATCTTTTTGTGATTTCTTTTAAAAAAGTACAAAAATTACTTAGAAAATTTCTTGAAACGTCTAAAAATACTTGTTTTCGTTTGTAATTCAGGGTTGTCACTCAAATCTGGAAAAAAAATTCCCTGTGTTTTTCCTGTGCATGTTATACGCAATATATTAAGAGGAAACAACAATTACTGTGCTCTCGTGTGAGCTATATTGGGCTAACTACATTTATTAGTTTCAATTGCTGGAAAAACAGCTGAACATACTTAAATAATGCTATGGTAAATGAAATAATTTAGTATAGATGAAGTATCATGGTTAAACATCCCATAGATTAAGCTTTGAGTGGTCACCATTTTTTAAAAGACCAAAATAAAATTAAAATAAAAATTCCCTGTGTTTTCTCAGTTTGTAAAGAAAAAAATCAAAATTCCCTGCATTTTCCTGTTATTTTAGGTGATTTTTAAATTCCCTGTATTTTCCAGGTTTTCCCTGTTCTTCCTGTGGAGTGGCAACCCTGTAATTTATTGTCGGTTCCCTCAAATCTCTAAAGGCTTTAACCTTTATTGCTAAGTAAGAAAAATTGCACCTCTAAAGAAGAAATTTTAAAAAATGTCGAAAACTGATTATTTTAAGGTAGTGTATATATATTAACTAAATCTAATTACTTTTTTAAATCTACGAAAATATTTTTTAAAAAAAGGAATTCATTTATTTTCACATTGATGCTAATAAAAACATTTACAACAGGAGATGCCTGATTATAATAAAAAATCAGTTATCTTGATTCAAATTATATGACATACTCTGTAATTTAACCCCCCTGCCAGTTGGCAATAGTAGCAACATACCCTCAGTACATTGCTAAAGATTTAATTAAAAACCTATTTAATCTTTATTATGGTGTTCTATAACCAGTTAAATCACTGATTTATAAATTCTCAAACATGATGTGTGCTATTTATAATTCATGTCAAAATGAAATGCAATGTGTCTTCATGTCAAAAGGTAAATACAAATCACAGTGAATTCCTAAATTTGCTAGAATAAAAATCATGATGACTAATTTGAAAACAATGTGACTGCAAAGATCATTGTATAATTCAAAAATTGAAGGAATAAGACTCACTCTGGTTATTAGTACCTCACATGAAAAGATGAGTTATTTTTAAATATATATAGAAATTACAAAGAAGATAGATTGATAGAAATAAAATGAGTTTCCCTCTATTATCCGTTGACATGTGACGAATGCAATGTTATGGTGATGGGAAGTCAGAAGAAAAAAATCTGTCTATTTGATAAGTTAAAAATCTCTCTACATTTAAATAAATATAAATGAATTAGTTTTCCGATCAAACTAATTCAAGAAAATTCATATTGAAGGTAGACCGTATAGTTATGCTAACTTCCAAAAATGGAAAAAAAGGAATTTTCTGCTAATTTTTCAAAATTACATAAAAGTTTAATTCCCAAAAAGTCAAATATCTTAACCCTTTCTTCCACGTCCAGCACAATCCTTGCTTTTCCTAAACTGCACAGTCCCATAGTCTCCATAGAGATCAAAGGTTTCTACATTTGTTTACCAACCATGGGAGAATTTTATGCGGCATTCTAGTTTAACAGGGTTATAATGGAGCAAATTTTGATGCAAGTAAAGTATAGCTAAGTGGATGACATTTTAACTGTTTGGAGATATATTTCCGTCCAAATAATATGGGTATAATTGATGAAATAATTTAAGTTTAGAAAATTAGTAAATAATTTAAATTAGTGAAATTAAAAAATATCTAAGAAAAATTTACAGCTCTTCTTTAATCTTCCCTGATTTTTATCCAAATTTCCCTGATAATTCCAGGTTTTGAAGGTGAGTGGCCACTCTGGGAACATATCAATATATCAGCCCTTCCCAATTAATATCCTTGTTACTCAAAAATTAGTATAAACAAATTAGTTTCACGAACAGTAATTCTAATAGATAACACTTTTTAAAGGATCAAAAAACTTCTTTTCAGAACGAAAGTTTTTCATTATATTCAAGAAAGTTTAATTTCCAGATAGTTAAGTTCTCAACAATAACTCAATCGTTATAAAGCATACTATCCATATTTGGTTAAAAGTTATTAGATTTTCAAGCTTCTTATAATTTTAAAACTGATATACTTTTATATGAATGTTATAAGGATATTGTATCATAAATAAAAATTAATAATTTACTTAAAATGATTTATTAACAACTTACTTTTCTCAGCACAATCATAGAAATCGTTTCACAGATGGTTTGACAGCATGCAGTTTGCAGAAACAAAATACTTCACATCGCAAAACATCCAGACCTCTTTTGGGCATGATTCAGAGGCCCTGCAGAGGGAAGACAGTCAAAAATTTATTTAAATAATGACACCAGGGTGGTTTGTTAACTATTTCGTAGCAACGTATGTTTCTGCCATCCTAAAATAATTAAAAAGAAAGACTTTGTTACGTAATTGTAAAAACAATCAGTTTAAAAGTTATTTGTAACAAATTTATGTAAACAGATAAAATTCAATTTTATGCATAAAAATTATTAATGTATCGTTGCACTTACGCCAAATCAAATCCATACAAAGCTATAATAAGCTTTCTTCTCATATATAATGTTTTATGAATATTCGTTTTAGATTTAATTTAAATTAATAACTTTGTAATGCATTATTGTTATTACCGAAAAGCAAACTTTTTTAAAATGAATGCTAAATGAGTTTATTTTCTTTTTCTTTTCTTCAAGAAATGAGCCATTTGTTAAATACTTAAAAAAAAAAAATAATTTAAATACTGTGTCAATATTTGTGGAATTCAATATTCTTCTAATCTAAAGTTAGCCCATAGGAAATAAATAAAAAAAAATTTTTAAAAAATAGCAAATAAAATTTATGCCTTTTAACAAAGAAATTTTAAAATAAAAAGGGAATTATTAATAGAAAATTTTAGAAACTTCACAATAAAAAGGAAATTTTATAATTTTTTCCCAATTCTTTAACAATTGTAGCAGGTTTTAAAGTTTATCAAAATATTATGAACAAAACAGTAATTTAAGCACAGTTGCTAGAGAAAATAATTTTAACAAAATAATTTTACAAATCATAAATGAATTCAGATTTATAAAATATGCTTAAAGGCATAGTTAATTATATTATTTTAACTAAACTCTTTTCAGAAATTAAATATTTTTAATTTATAATTGATAATTAATGAAGCTTTTTGAATTGTTCAATATACCATATGATAAATATTAGGTACAATCATTAAATGCAGCAACAGCTACTTCATAAGATTATCCACAATTGTAAAGGCATTATAAATTTCAATGGCATATGGTCCATTTTTGGCCCACAACATATTATAGCTAAAATAAAGATTTTGATGGCATTTGCATTTTTGGATACTTATGCAATATTAGAGAAAGTCTTTTGATTAATGGGGCATATTATTAGTTTTTGGGAAGCAATTTTCTTTTTAGAACAAATGTATATTGTATAACTTAATAAACAGTAAAATTTAGTAAAAGAGGCTGCATGAATCACCTTATGGCAAACAATTTTTCACACGAAAATTTTTGAATAATCCTGATGTGTATTAATTGTCCTTAAATATATATAGTCGAATTTGCCTATAACTAGTGTGAAGGGACCATCATATTTGCACATTATAACCAACTTCTTGTAAGGAAATTAATAAGGGTTTATACATAAATTATAAATATAGTTGTGACTTTATTTTTTTGTTTCAGCATAGCACAAAAGAAGTCAGTCAATTTATTTTTTAAAAAAAAGTTCATACGTTTGCCTTTGTTGAATTCTTATTCAACCTCTCAATTATCTAGAGATCAGAGGAGAAAATACATATCAATCCCAAAAATATTACTTGCTAAAATCAGGATTTACTTGTTAAAAGCAACAGTTATGCTCTTCTTAACATTCTACCAGACAAGTGTTTCCCATTTTTTGGTTAAATCTGGGCTCTCGTTAAACTAGTTTGTCTACACAATTTATACAACAATGGATCTATTTACAGTACAGATTATCATGACAAACCACTCTGAACAAACCTATTTGCTATGGGCCAGGATAGCCTGGTTGGTAGGGCACTGGGCCCATGTTCAAGAAGTCGTGGGTTCGGTCCTGGCCGAAGACTCCCTGCGTAGTAAATGGTGACTGATGCACAATAAATCTGTCGGGTTACAAAGCCTTCTATGTTCCATAACAAATTAATAGCCCTAGGGGTACTGATCAAGGAGTTCTCTTGTCTTCTGGATTGGGTTCAAAATTACAAGGCTACGGAGTTGAACATTAGTAGTCGTAAACCCGAAAATTGGGTTGGCTGTTAACAACGGTTATAAAATTAAAAATAAATTGTTTGCTAAATGCTATCTGATTTCAATATAGTTAGTTGCAAAACTTAGAGGTCCGAAGAAATGTTTTAAATTTCGATTTCACGTAAAATATCCTTTACCCCTTCCCCAGAATTTTAGTTCAGTTGCTGGAGCTAATTTTTTTTTACAGGTATTACTTTTTTTTACAAGGATTTTTTGGGGGGTATTACTACTCTAGATATGAAGGTACACCCTGTCGCTACTTAAATAGAACAGTGTGGAGTCTGAAGCCCGTCATGATAAAATAACTAGTTTCTGACAAAGAACTCTTTTTCTTGATTACATTAGCCACCATAAAAAGAGAGATTTTTCGGTTCGATTTCACAGATAGGAAAATGAAGCCAGAAATTGAGAATCTCTACAAAATGCAGCCGAGTTACACATGCGAATGCAAGAATAATTCCTACTGAATAGAGCTCACTATGCGCACATGGAGACCCGCAAGCATTTCATCAAACATGTAAAATCATAGGCACTTTCTTGTGCTACGGAATGATGGTACGCCGAAATGCATGGCAGTTGAATGAATTGTGAAAACGTTGAATAGAACAATGTGAAAATCACGCTTTTGCGTAAAATCTCATTTTCAAAAAAGGAAAATTAAGCACTTTTTAGAAAGACCCAATAAAAAAGCACCTCTAAGGGCTTTTAAAAAACGAAAATAGCGCTTTTTAAAAATGCTACGCACCCTGATAACCTAATGAATCAACCACACAAAAAATTATTTTAATAAAGCAAACCCATGCCCATAGGTAATTTTAGGTAGAAACAGTCATCACAAAGCAACAGATTTGGCCAAATATATGAAAAAATATTCCATTTCCTTAATTTAACTATCCATATTTTATGAAAATAAAACTACATTTCCTACAAATAAATTTTTTTTTACTAGCTTGCAATTTCTTGGAAGAAAATTAGAAGGACAGTCAATAAAGTCACCCACAGATTTCTTTAAAGGTGAAATTAAGATTATTGACTCTAAACGAAATGGTAGTGCCCTGTACAGAAGATCTAACTAAAGCCCTCTTTTTTACACTTGGGACAATAATTGCAGAAATGTTGGAACACATACAAAATGATGTGTAGAACAAAATTTACTAAGAATATGTATGCATTTATTTATGTGCACATTTTTCTCTGTAATACTTAAAGTTGTAAAAGTTGACGAATTGAGGAAATAGTCCATTTTTATATATATATATATATAGAAATTTTCATGCTAAACAAGAGTTGGTGAAGGAAAATATTTGAAAATATTTAAGTAAGTTTTTAGTTTAGTCATTTAAATGTTCATAAAATTATATAATGATAAAATACTAAAAATTAGTAGGCTTTAACAAATTCCAGATAAAATGTTTTTCTTTCCATTTATTGCTATAAAAAGATAAATATGAAATTATATTTAAAAAACGAAATGGAATTTGTCAGTTTTAACAAATATATACTTACTTTGCATGAAGGTTATGATAGATTTGTTTTATAAAGTGATGATTTCGATACCATTGCTGAAAATTAAATATTTTGAAATAGAATTAATAAATGAAGATGTAACTTGAAGACAGATATTGCAAGAAACAGACACTTTTAACATATTTTGCAAATTTAAGTATAGGGCTTAGTAGCAAAATAGTAAAATTAGTAACAAATATGCAGAAAAATTATTATTATAGTACAGGAGTATATTGTAAATGCGCACAATCTTAGTGGATAGAGCATTCGCTTTCCAAAGAGGTGACCGGTTTGAATCCAGCAGAGGCTGGTTGATATGAATTCTGCTCCTGGACCACAGTGCTGATGTAAAATATCCTCAGTAGTAGAAGATGAATCATGGGTTAGAATCCTTTTGTCATCGTACTTGTTGGCGCATGCGTGCCATTCCCTAGCGGAACGAGATTAAATCATCACTTCTATGAGACTCGATAAACATTAGATGTGGATAAATACCTCTTAAACCCTTTCGAAATTCACAATATCTCCATCTGTTGTTATTGTTTATACCTAATGTTGTTGTTGTTAATAAAAAACAAAAAGTGCAGCTGGTGGTCCGTCGTTATTTACTAAATTATCAAGCGTGTTGGTTTTAGGCCGACAGTACTAACCTTAGAAGGGTTTTCCTCTCCATGCAACGCAAATGCAGGATGTTAGTCTCATCAAAAAGTCCTCCAGGAATGCCAGTTTGTTTTAATGCTCAATCCAGGAGTTCCTTGTTTTCTGGGTTGAATTCAAAATTAGAGTACTACAGAGTTAAACATTGAAAGTTGTAAACTCAGACTTGGGTCGGTTGTTGAATGCTGGTAATAAAATAACAAAAAACATATCTATGTAGGAAGAACTATGTTAAAGAAGAACAAAGTAGGAAGAACCATGCTATAGTACAGGAGTATACTCTGGATGCATGGTACAATAAAACAATGTAGAAAGAGCCATGTTGATGAACATAACATTTCATTATTATAATACAGTAAGATGCGAAAAGAAAAACGAAACATCATAATCTTCGTAGACAACTGCGCTGCTCATTCCAAGGAGAATAAGTACACTAACATCAAGTTGCAGTTCTTACCACCAAATTCTACTTCTGTTCTACAACCAATGGATCAGGGAGTTATTAAGGTATTTAAGCAGCATTATAAAATGCGACTTGTGAAACGGATGCTGGAAGGACTTGAAAATACTGGAGAGCTAAAAAAAGTCAATATGTTAGAAGCGATTGAGTTAATTGTATCAGCATGGGAATTAATAACACCATCTGCCAATGCTAACTGTTTTCGGAAAGCTGGATTCTCTGACGGAGATACAACTGAAGAATATCTCTTAGAAGCTGAATATGAAATATCAGATGAAGACGAAGAAACAAACGTAAATTTTGTTAATGATTGGAAGTCATTCAAAAATAAACTTAATTTCACAGCATCGTTTGAAGAATATGTATCCGTTGACGACGAAATTTTACCTTGTGATATGCTGACATTAGAGGATATTTGTGATGTTACAAATGATACAGAAGAATTCAGTGAAACTGAAGAAGATATTGCTAAACCACCTAGCTTTTATGATGCCAGGAAAGGGCTGGATACTTTTAGGAAATTTATTTACACTGTTGAAAATGTACCCCCGGAAATGTTTAAATTTTTACAGCAGTTGGACAATTTTCACTTAAAGGTAGGTGAGAAAAGACAAAAACAAACCACTTTACACGATTTTTTCTCACAGAAATCTAGTCAATTATTGTAACAACGTATATTACATTGTATGAAACAAAAAATAAAGTAGGTCACTTTGTTTTTATTTATTAGCAATTTTTTTTCTAAATGAATATTAAAATTCAATATTTATTTCATTAGGCTGAGAATTTAATATAAGATACACAATTTCAAATTTTTTAGTTTTTTATTAATGTGTTTTTAAGTTTCACCGTTTAATAAGTTTTCCCGTTTAATAAGTCGTTTCTTTCCACTCCCTTGAAAAACTTCTTAAATGGGTTCTACTGTATATATATATATATATATATATATATATACAGTAGGGAACCGATTATCCGGAACGATCGGGACCATCGCTATTCCGGATAACTGATTTTTCCGGTTTTCTGAATCACTACAAAAAGCCGTTTTTTTATTGTTAAAGCCAACTAAAAAAAAAAAAATTATGATAATAATCTTAAAAAGAGGAAAAAACGATGAAGTAATACACTAATGATTATTTCCAAAGTGATGGTAAGGTAAACATCCTTCAAAAAAGAAAGAAAAATCCTAAAATCTTATGAGGAAAAAAAATATTTTTTTAAAAAATGGCGGGAAAATTTCTCGAATTTCGTTCCGGTTTTTTGGTTTTCCGGTTTTCTGATTTCCGGATAACGGGTTCTGTACTGTATATATATATGATAAAAAGAAAAGAGAGAAAAACGAAGAAAATCGATAAGCTTAATATATATATATATATATATATATATATATATATATATATATATATATATATATATACTCTTCCAGCATGCATGCTCAGCAATTTTACATGAGTGACCATGTGTCGTATTTCTTACAACAGCTGTTATTTTACCATTATTGGCACTAAAAATGACAAAAATACATGAATATTGATAATAAATTTGTCAAGAAATAAAAAAATTAAGCTTATTGTTGCAAAATACATTCTTAACCTTACAAATACATTCTACATTCAAATGAAAGTAAATTATTTTTAAATGCCTATATTAGTTAGGTAGAAAAGCAATGTTCTATTTTATTATAGATAAATTAAAATCTGTTAATTGATAACTATATTTTAAAATTCAAGACAGTTGAATATTAAACAAAGAAAATCTTGATAGGTAAATATGTGAATTTAACATTACTTACATCCACAAAGAATTTTACTACGTTGAAAGTCAAGAAAAATAAATAACTAGTTTTAAACTAACAATAATTTTAATATTTTTATTTATTCAATCTATCAATTTATTATTACTATCAATCTATTATTAGTATCGATCTCAAATCCAAAATGTTTCCTTCTCTTCTTTTGATTCATCAGACAATTCTCAAAGAATGCAGGTTAAATCAGCTAATGCATGTATTTTTTAGCAATCAAAATCAATATAAAAATTATAGATTTTAATTTATACAAATTAAACTAATACACACTAATTATTAACACAAAATGACAAAAAGTTTGAGAAGGAAATATTTTTTGAATTTTCACTGATGACCTGCGTGCAGTAAATTTTACAATCAAGGAATCAAGTAACACAAAACTTTGATTGAAAATAAAAATTATTATGCGACTTCCTGTTTTTACATTCCATGATGTGGGAAAGGGTTGAATGTCAGAACAGAAAAAACCATCGAACATCACAGCTGTGATCTGCTAAAAAAATTCATCAAAAACCGAATTTGTCTTAAAATTGGGCAGATGCGCATGCTGGAAGGATATATATATATATACACACATATACATACATACATAAATCTAGCGTATATAAAATGTGTCGCAAAATTCAGAATTTAAAAATTAATTAACTAAAAATTATTAGCACAATAATGCTTTATGGGGCTAAAAGTACAAAATCTAAAATTTTATAAAAATAATTGCAAGTTTTTTTTCTAACTTTTAACAAAATAATATCAATAATTTTAGGAAAATACATATTGGTAAAAATTTTCAATGCTAGTAATATAAAGTTTTAATTTAATAAGATTAAATTACAATCACAAATATAAAACTGTTAATATAAATATTAAAAACGTAGATGCCAAAACTGTACATGGAAACCTCAGTTTAGTTGATACAATGTATAACTGAACAAAAATTAAATTATGAATGATTCCCTCCCCCCAACCAATAAGCTACAATAAAAAAAAATTTGCAGCTTCTGGCAATAATCTATCTCTGGATTTAAAGTTAATTAGAATGAGTTTTTTTTTATAAATTTTGAAAAGTGCATGATAGAAAGTTTTTAAAAGCAAGGTGATTTTGCAACATCCTAAGTAGAAAAACAACAAAAAATTTTAAATTTTTATAGTTGGAAATTGTTATTTGTTAACTGGATTTCCCAATTTTTTTCTCATTTTAAGGATTTGCCTGCTTTGAAAAGGCAAACAAAAACACAAACAAACAAAAACAAAATAGTCTAATTTTAAGAAAATCCTTAAAACCAAATAGTAAATTAAAATCAAAGGGAATAAAACAAGAAAATAAATTATTTTACCAATCATTTTTCTTAATCATTGTATTTACATCTGTCTCATAATCACACAGCAACTTTACAATTTCCCAATGATTAGCCAATACTGCCCAATGCAGAAGTAATTTACCCTTGAAAAATTTAATATGTACAATAAAAACAATAAAAAACAAATCATACAATAATAAAAATAATAATAATGAAATTTTATATTGATGAACAATTTCAAAGAAACATGCAAAACATGAAATAATTCATGAATCAATTCATAAATAGGGTGTAAAATGCAAAAAAATAACTGCTATTTTATTGCTGTACAATAATAGAAGTTCAAAAATGCTAAGTGCAAAACACATTTAGGTTATTGAAAAAATACAAGAACTTTTAGTGAGGAAATAGTGCACACGTGAAGTATATATGCGTATAATTAATATTATAAATGTTTTAAGAAAAAATATCGATGTGCAGTATTTATTATTTTTTTTTAAACTGTGGGAATACAAACCTTGATACATGATTTTAAAATTGCCTAAATATGAATCTGAATGTAAGATGTCTTAACCACACAGATATGAATTGCGATGTATAATTTTAAATTGTGCAAATATGAATTGCAAAGTGTGGTTTAAGATTTACTTAAATGCAATTTTAAACCACATTTTCATACGTAAGAAAAATTACCACAAATAAATCCCTTTTTTAAAAATTCGAAAAAGCGGAACTTTATTATAAAAAAAAAATTTCAGATATTCTTTATTAAATTAAAATACAAGCGGAATTCCACCAAAAAGCAGGAAAGAAACTCTCATCCCTGAAAGTTCTACATAATGCAAACCTTCAAACAGTAGTCTTTGTATTATGTAGAATTGTCAGTAATATCGATAATTTTGCATATCATTGAACTTAACTACTAAATAGCGCGATATAAATCTTGATATTCAATTCAATTAATTTTTAAATGCAAATATTTTGTAACACAAAAATACGCATTTAAGCATTAATTCATAGTAAAAGATTAAAATTATCAGAAGAATTAGAAATAAAATCCAACAAAATTTATCAATTTAAATATGCTTTAATTAAGTTAATGTGGTTCATCGAGAATTGCATTTTATAGAATTAAATAGTATAAATCTTCCACTGTATTATTAATAGATCAACAATTCAGTAAATATAGCATTTGAAACAAGTTCTAGTTGGTAAAAAAAATTTTAATAAAAAGGATTAAATTATTATATAAAAACAGAACTAATAATATGAATAAGCAAGTCTTAGATAGCAAAGCTGACCATTGAAGCCCCAGTTTAATTTATAAAGAAAAACTCAAACAAAAATACTAATAAGTAAATGAATACAGTAAAAACTTGAGTATCTGAAAGGCACAGATTTTCAGCAAAATTCCAAATATTCAAGAATCAAAAACCTTGTTTTTCGGTATAACCTTATTTTTTTGAAAAAGAACCCAGACTTAAAAAAATTTAAGTCATCATGAAATCCACATTTAAAAATAAAGTTAAATGAACTATAATTGTTAGAGACTATAATAATGGTAAATGAAAATTATGAAGATAAATAAATATTACGAATTACAAAGATTTTGCAAAACAGATAGAGTAAGTTTAAAGTGTCAAAGTAGAAAATAAATAATCTGCAGGAATCATAACTAAAGTAGATTAAATAAGTGAGTAAAAGTACTACGGATGAATTAATTTTTATACCAAAAGAATTTACTAACTTCCTTTTAATGAGATTGTCGAAAAGTTCTAATTTTTTTAAGATTTTATTTATTGAACTTTAGAAAATTTTGATTACAAGAGCAGTTAGTTAAATTCCAGATAGTCGGTGTTTTTCATAAAATTCTTTTGAAAATGTAGTTATACTAGTAAAAACACAATGTAAGAAAGTAACAAAAGTATTGGTACCTTATTATCAACAATGTTAGGATCTAAATTCGATTCAAGAAGCACTGATACACAATTCAAATAACCATTTCTCATACAAGCATAATGTAGAGGTATACCTCTATGAGAGAAAAAAAAAGAATTAAAAACCGAGTGACTAAAATCAAAGGACAGAAAAATACATCATTCCAAAGAAGTAGTGGTTGTCTCCGTATGTAGAAAATAATATGTAAAATACATGCACAGAAATGTGCAGGGTTGATTGTGAGCCCAACTCAAAATTCCTGCAAATTTCTTGAGTAAAATCATTCCTGACGGATTTCAAAAAATTAATGTCTTTATAAATTTAAATCATTGATATTTTCAAAACATTAAATTCTAAATAAATTATATACAGCATAATTTAAATGAATAATTATGTATAAGTTTACTTTTATCTCTAATCACATTTATTATTCTACCAGAAAAAAATATTTACAAATGAAAGATGCCAAGTATAAATTCTAGTTCTAATATTTTTAGATAAAATATACGAGAATTTTTATACATAAATGTGATAGATGATTTCTTGAAACTTCTGGACCTAGGATTTCTGGAAACTTCCAGAGCGTGGTTAGGGAAAAATCCGGAAAACCAGATTTTTTCCGGAGCACAATCACCTCTGCATGTGACCCAATTATTATCTATTCTAAAGCAATAAAATAAAAATAATTAAAATACAGGACACGTTTTTTGGTTAAAAAAACAAGTAAATTCATCATTGCTGGATATAATTAATTCAGAGTCATTTTTTTAGTGCTTAAATAGTCGATCCTTTTTGCTTTATCATGCATATGATTATCATATATATGTATGATGTTCAGTATTTTTTTTTAAATCCTAATTGGGTCACATGGGTTTCATCTTCATTTTACGGAAACAAGCATATGTATTTACATTACTTTCATGGATGTTTTTTAAAAATTTATTTTAAAATTATGATTATCGAAAATTACGATTGAATTTATTTTAAAATTTTATACATAGTTAGATGTAAATATATAGACTCATTTCTGTAAAATGAGGAAAATGAAATGGGTGAAGATATGTGACTCAATTAGGATAAAAAAATTCTGAAATAAGATGATGAAAACATTTAACTATGTATTTCAATCAAAAGGGATAGACTAAAACAAAAACTGAACAAGTAAAAAAAAGAGTTATTATGAAACTAATATATTTTATATCAATGACTGTAACAGTAAGAAAAAAAATCATGAAACCAATTTGAAAAAAATTGAGTTACTTAAGATTAAGATGATAAAAATTTAAGTCCTGTCTTAATCATAATTATTTATTAGTTTAAATAAAATAAATAAATAAAATTAAAAAATCATATTCTGGCATGATTTAGCATTGGAGCACTACTATTTTGAAATTAAAAAAAAATCCACAAAGTTAATGTAAATACATAGAAATTCATTTTCATTAAATGACGAAAATGAAATTGATGGACAGACATGTGACCTGTTTAGGATTTAAAAAAAAAAAAACAAAAAAAAAAAAAAAAACACTTGAACAACATAATGCGGCAAAAAACAGGCAAATACCATAAAAACTACTAAAAAAAGCTATACTAAACACAAATACTGTGATCGGTATTCAGGAGATATGATTTTACTTGTTTATATTACTGAAAAAGTTTTTGTTAAGAGTTATTTTTTTATTTCATAGCTTTACACGTTACTATACATTACTAGACAATTTGACAGACCAAATTAAGCTAATTTAAAAAAAAATAAGCTCACATTTTGCTCTTTTTCATCAGTTAAACAATGTAAAAAGATAAGGTCTCAAATTACAATTGAAAAATTTTAGTTGTACAAAATTTAGACAAACAAAAAACTAATAGAACTATTCTAAAGAAAACGGAAATATCAACCAAATCAATAAAGCTATCAATAAAACCTATTAAAAAGGATGCATTCAAAACAGTTACAGCTATTATACAGATTCAGATCTATAGTCAGAAATATACAAATCTAACCTAATAACAAAGATAGATTTCACAACTAATTAAAAGAAAAGCATTAAAAAAATTTTAACAATGAATTTTAATTCAAGGGGTGGACAATACTCAAAACTGAACAAATTGAAAAAGACAAAGAGTTGTTATAAAACTAATCAATTTTATAGTAAATGACTGAGAGAAAAAAGCATGGAATCACAAAATCAGTTTAAAAAGATTCAACATCAAGATAAAATCTTAGAACCAATAATAATGATTATTTCTATTTATTAACTTTCAAAATAAAAATAATTAATATCATCCGGCATGATTTAGTGCGGACATAAAATAAATTTTTAAAAAATACCTACAAAGTTTATGTATATACATAAAGACAAATTTCCTTAAAACACAATCCTTAATTTCCTTAAATGGAATTGGGTAAAAAAAAATTATTATTGTTTTTTTCAAAGTAAACAATGTTAGTGAAAAATGGCAATGAAGCAAATGCAAATAAATAGACATTCATATCTATAAAAAAATTCAATTGATTTTTTTTCACGTTAAGCAATGTACTACGTGAAAAATGACATTAGAGCTAATTTGAATACACAAACATTAATTTCTATTAAAAGATTAAATTAAAAAAGATCTTTTTTTTCAAATTGAACATTGGAAAATAACATTACTTAGAACTTATGCGTTATAAAATGATATTAATATAAAAAATCAACACATTTCTTTAAAATATATAGTGAGATTTTTACCCAAAAGCATTCTGAATGTTTGCAGGCATTTCTTTGTGGAGTAACATTTGAAATAAATATGCATGATCTCTTAAGGCACATGTAAATAAAATCAATTATATTATAAACAATTATTTACATATGCACATTTTAGTCAATTCTCGGTTTATTCCTGTTATAAATTTGATTAATCTATTTTGATTTAGACATTCCATCCCATTTCTTACTTTTTGTTATTACAGTAGCTATGTTTCAATAGCCTTAAATATAATTTAGCTTTGTTTATTAAACTATTTATTATTTCCAGTGACTGAAAATCAGGAATTTTAAATCATTTAAAATTCCTTAAGATAAAACATACCATAATCAGTCAAATGACCGTTTAAGAACTTTTGAATCGAAAATGTGCTTATTATCTTATCGTTTTTGCACATTTGACTACATGACTTTTTCTAACAATTATATACGGTTAATATTTTATTATTATTTTTTTGTATTTTGTCTGTTTCAAATAATACTTGTCGTATACCAATTTCTACCACAGCCAGTCATTTGACAGGGAGAAAAACTTATTGCTTTATAAGGTTATCGAATCAGAAATTACAATATAATGTGTGTTCAACATATTGCATTGGATGAGTTGCACATTTATGCAGACTGTTGCATAGTTAGTTCAATCAGAATAACTGTGACTTCAAATGTCGCAAAAGTACCAAAAATTTTAGATTGGCATTTTTGTGTCAGAAAAAGTGACAAAAACTAAATGTTTTGGTGAGTAGCTTATATTTTATTTTGATAGCTTTCCTTAATTTTTAACTAACTGTTAGTTTTTACCCAGAAAAATGCCGAAACAATCAAGACAGCAAAAGTTTTCAGAAGAAATAATATTAACTATAAGAATAATTATAAGCATTATAATTCTTATAATTATAGAAATAATAGTAATTAGAAGAAATATGTTTGCGGAAAATGTACAATAGAAACACCCTGTAACAGTTGGGCTGAAAAGTTTGTAGGCTGACACATAGATGGGGCAACTATTATTAAATACATATGATTTTTAGTTAGTTCTAACCTTTGAAAGACATGTGTATAAATTTGATAATTGTCGGACCATTAGTTTGTGAGATATAGTATTTTTAGTGAAGCAACTTTTGTTAGTTTAAAAACAATGGATAAAAAGGAATTCTGCGTGTTTTTAAAGCATTGCTTTTTAGCGAAATAAAATACTCTTGAAGCCAAGGCTTGGCTTGGGAAACATTATTCGGACTCAGTACCAGGAAAATCAACCATTGAGAAGTGGTTTGCTAAGTTTAAACGTGGCGAAATAAGCACCGACGATGATGCACACAGTAGTGTCTCCAAAGAGGCTGTTACTGACAAAAAAATCAAAAAAGTCCACAAACTAATTCTAGATTACCGTAAAGTGAAGTTGATTAAAATATCTGAGACTCTAAAGATATCAAAGGAACGTATTGAATATATCGTGAATGAATATTTGGGTATGCGAAAGCTCTAGGCAAAGTGGGCGCCGCACGTGCTCCCAATTGGACAAAAACAACAACGAATTGATGATTCTGTGCTGTGTTTGAAGCTCTTTAATCATAATAAACCCGAATTTATGCGTCAATATGGTACAATGGGTGAAACATGGCTCCATAATTTCACACCGGAGTCCAACCGACCGTCAGCCGAGTGAACTGCACGAGACGAACCAACTCCAAAGCGTGGAAAGGCGCAACAGTCAGCTGGCAAAGTTATGGCGTCAGTATTTTGGGATGCTCATGGTATAATATTCTTTGACTATCTTGAAAAGGGAAAAACCATCAACAGCGACTATTACATAGCGTTATTGGAGCATTTGAACTACGAAATCGCAGAAAAACGGCCCCATTTGAAGAAGAAGAAAGTGCTGTTTCATCAAGACAATGCAACGTGTCACAAGTCAATGAAAACGATGGCAAAATTATGTGCAGGGATGTGATTGACAAAAACACAAAAAAGAGGAAGTTTATAACAGTAGCATTAAACGTGCAAAAGAAAAAATGATATGAATTCAATAGCCAATCTGATAATGATTACATTATTATCTATTCAAATAAATATAAATAAATGGTAATTATGTTCTTAAATAAAATCTTGATTAAAAAAAAAATTTTTTTAATAATTTAGATAACTTTGAGTAATTATGCACAAGCAGGATTTTATGTATCACATCATTTTAAAAAACATTTCTTTATTGATTAAAGGACCTTTATGGACTTTCTCATCAGTTCTTTGTTTTTTCGATGGTCTTTTATTAACATGACTGATCTGTAGACTGCGTTTTGCAGACTTTTGATCATCAGTGTTGATAGGACAAGAAAGTTCATTTCTCACACAATTTTTAGAGGCCTTAGATTAAGAATCGCGATGTTGGATTTCAAAATCACGTGAATAAGAATCGCGATACTTGATTTTAAAATCGCGTGAAAAAGAATTGCGATGCCGGATTTTAAAATCGCGTGAAAAAGAATTGCGATGCCGGATTTTAAAATCGCGTGAATAAGGCGATATCGGATTTTAAAATTGCGATGTTGGATTTTAAGATTGCGTGAATAAGAATAGCGATGTTGGATTTTAAGAGTGCGTGAATAAGAATCGCGATGTTGGATTTTAAAATAGGGTGATTAAGAATCGCGATGTTGGATTTCAAAATCACGTGAATAAGAATCGCGATGCTTGATTTTAAAATCGCGTGAAAAAGAATTGCGATGCCGGATTTTAAAATCGCGTGAAAAAGAATTGCGATGCCGGATTTTAAAATCGCGTGAATAAGGCGATATCGGATTTTAAAATTGCGATGTTGGATTTTAAGATTGCGTGAATAAGAATCGCGATGTTGGATTTTAAGAGTGCGTGAATAAGAATCGCGATGTTGGATTTTAAAATAGGGTGAATAAGAATCGCGATGTTGGATTTTAAAATCGCTTGAATAAGAATCGCGATGTTGGATTTTAAAATCGCTTGAATAAGAATCGCGATGTTGGATTTTAAAATCGCTTGAATAAGAATAGCGATGTTTGATTTTAAAATCGCGTGAATAAGAATAGCGATGTTTGATTTTAAAATCGCGTGAAAAAGAATCGCGATGCCGGATTTTAAAATCGCGTGAATAAGGCGATATCGGATTTTAAAATCGCGATGTTGGATTTTAAGATTGCGTGAATAAGAATCGCGATGTTCGATTTTAAAATAGGGTGAATAAGAATCGCGATGTTGGATTTTAAAATCGCTTGAATAAGAATCACGATATTGAATTTTAAAAGCACGAAAATACAAATCGCGGTATTGAATTTTTAAATCGCGTAAATAAGATTCACGATGCATAATTTTTTAGAGTCTGTGAGTACTTATCGCAACGAGTAATGAATGTTTAAACCGCGTATAAATTCGAATATCGATGCTTGATATTACAACCGCGTGATAATGATAACGAATCGCAATATTGAAATTTAAAAATATATATGAATACGAATCGCGACATTGGATTTTTAAATTGCGTGAATGGGAATTGATTTTCAACAAAAGAAAAAAATTTTCAGCAAAATATCATTTACTGCATAAAAATTTTTTCCGCGCGGAAATTTATGAAAAAAGAGCGGAAGATATGGAAAAATCTGAAAAAAGCGGAAATCAGCGGATCCGCGGAAGAATCACATCCCTGTATGTGATTTGGTCTTTGAATTACTTCCGCATCCCCTGTATTCTCCAGATCTGGTCCCCAGCAACTTTTTCCTGTTCTCAGATCTCAAGAGAATGCTTGCTGGAAAGAAATTTGCGCCCATGAAGAAGTAATCACCGAAACAAAAGCCTATTCTGAGGCTAAAAACAAATCGTACTATAAAAATGGTATCGAAAAATTATATGACCGTTATAATCACTGTATCGCCCTTGAAGGAAACTATATTGAATAATAAAATGGAATTTTATCAACAAAAATAATTTTTTTTTATGTTAGCCTACGAACTTTTCATCCCAACTGTTATGTGTAAAAAATGACCTAAGCACTGATTTAAAAATTCTTTTTCTTTGTGGTTGTAATACATAAAAATTGGCAATACACAAATTTGCTTAATTATAATAAAGTTTTTTTAGTTTTATTTCCTTCCTAACATCCATCTTTGATACATTCAATCAAGAAACATAAAATCTGGTCATTTGACAGGCTATGGTAGAAATAGGCATGTATTAAGTGTTGGTATGTTTAGTGCAGGATAAAGGCAAATTCTATTGCAAAAAATAATGCACGATTTTTAAATTCAGAATTATTTAGTTCAGAACAGAAAGTAAGATAATTTTATTTTGTTGCATAAATGAACAAATAATGTGAGTCTAAGATTAGTATATAAAATTTTGTTACAGTACTGTCGCCTTAAAAAAATAACGACGCTTCAATTAGTTAATCTTTCTTCATACCAATATTTAGTTCAAATTTGAAAAATTTAATTAATCCAATATTTTTAAAATCACTGTAAATATGCCACTAATATATTTTTTAAATATGTAATTTAGAGGATGATAACTCAATTCAAAATTAAAAAATTCTACGATATGAGTAATGTATTGATAATAATAGATTATCTTTAAAATCAAATGAAAGAGACAAATCAATAATTGTGAATCTCTAATCTATAAGAATTTGTAACTACATTTGCTAAAAATAATAAATAAGGGTATGACCCCTTAACTCACAGGCTTTCAGCAATGGCGTCATTCCACATTTGTCTTTCTTATTGATAGGCACGCCATGCTTTACCAATAACTTAATTGTAGATTGACTTTTCAGAGAAGCATAATGAAGAGCTACAAGATAATTATTTAGATAAAATTGACTACTTAACGGTAATTAGATAAAAGGCTGTTTAAATATTGCATAAGCACCCAGCAGGAGAGAGGGAGTTTGCCATCTACTTATTTTTGCTGCCAAGGGAGGAGGGGAGTTAAGACCAATGCGTGTGATATTAAAATCATCTTAACACAATACAGAGTTTTGATCTTCCTGAATTAAATGTAATTATCAGGGGCTCACAGAAAAACTCAAAATTATTACATGTTCAGCTGGGCACGCCTGCAGAATATGTTACATTGATCGAATGAAGCTTGGGAAAAATGCAGGTAATTTTTTATCTAACTAACAAAAAAAATTGCTAGAAAATTTTGTGAGGATAAAAAATGTGTCACAAAACAAAACAAAATGCAAAAACATTGTTACAAAATGTTTCTCTGTAAAGATAATCAATATATACATTTTTAAATTTTGTTTTAATATATTAACTTAATATGGCAGTTTTTTTATTTGTTATTTTTAATTCCTAAATTTTATACAGAGTTCCCATTCAATTTCAGAAGAAAAAAAGAGTTAGTGCTTTTTAGAGTTAAAATAAAATTCCCTGACAATACCAGATTTTAAATGTCCATGGGTTTATAAGCAGACCTTGAATTTTAAATAATTGTTTTAAATTAAATAATTATTGTCCTTCGTTAAAAAAATATTATTAAAAATTTTAACAATATACAAACTTTACTTTCTAAATATAGTTTGAAAAGATAATTGTAACATGAGTATTATAATTATAAATTTAGAATTAGATTTATAATTATAAATTAACAATAAATTTAGGAAAAATTTCAAACCAAAAAAAAAAAAAAATTTCTGGAGAAATATTATGGGAAATATAAAATGATCTGATAATTTTCTGCTCTCCTGGGCAGGTCTACAAAATAGACCAAACATACATACATATATATATATTTTATATATATGTATGTATGTTTGTTCATTGAATGTATGTATGTTCATTGAATTTCATCAAAGATGTGAAACAGATGCTAAGTTAAAGTTATAAAATCAATTTCCACAAATATATATATATATATATATATAAAATATGTGTATAAAATATGTATATATATGTAAAATATGTATATAAAATGTATATATATATATGTATAAAAGAAACTTAATACCTGTCAAACCATTTTTGTCAGAACAGTCCAGTACAACTCCATTCTTTGCCATAATTTCAATGATTAGCATTGTTTGCAGCAGCCCATAAAATTGCTTTCCTTCCACTGGCATCAGCAATGTCATAAATGAAAGATCTCGATAAAAATGTTTCCACAACTTTCTAGCAAAATATACAAAACAATTCTTAAAAATTTCAGTAGCTTCAAAAACAAAGTGTTGAAAAGAGATTTAACTTGAACTTTAAATGCATCGTAAATATTTAATAACTTTAAATACACTGAGGAAAATTCATAAAAATTAAAATTTCTCAGCTGTATCTACAACATGTTAATTTAAAGACAGTTGTTACACTTAAACTTTAAAAAGTTAATGAGAAGGAAACTTACCATAATTATACATCTGATTCATTGCAAATGTTTCTTTTAAATTTTTTTATACACTAAATCATGAAAAACATTATTTTTAATTGTTATTACACTAAATTTTTATTTATAAGAAGGGTGAAAATAATTAGAAATTATTATTTCAAGAAATAATACTTAAAGTTTTTTTTTCCATTTTGCCTACCATTTTTATTATCCATATACAAAGGGCTCACTTAAGTCCATACTTACCTTCTTAACTTTTGCCTGGATGCAGCAAGTTATAAAAGCAGTGTCTAGGTATAATAAAGTGGTTATGCTTTACAAAACCAGAGCTTGTAATTAACATAATT
This sequence comes from Parasteatoda tepidariorum, assembly GCF_982258835.1. Taxonomy (NCBI): domain Eukaryota; kingdom Metazoa; phylum Arthropoda; class Arachnida; order Araneae; family Theridiidae; genus Parasteatoda; species Parasteatoda tepidariorum. Next base: position 59,974 of record NW_028257417.1, on the reverse strand, counting down.
AGCTTGTTTGCTTAATAAATAAAAAAAACCTACATAAATTATAAAAATAATACCTATCATACCAAATGCAAGAGCAAAAATTTAAGAATTTCTAAACTTTAGTTAAGTAAAATAATGAGGGAAATAGAAGATGAAATAAGTAGAGAACTTATAAATGAACAAAGAAATATGTTTCAAAAATGCAATCATGCTGATAATGAGAAAAATAGAATGAGAAAAACAGATAATGAGAAAAACAGATGCTAACAGATACTATGCTGATAATGAGAAAAACAGAAAATGACCCCCAGAACTCAAAATAGCATTCAGCATTTCTTAGTTTTAACTATTAAGTAAATTTATGGAGAAAAAATATGCTTAAGTAAGCAAATAACATATCTATGATCATTGTGAATATGTAGAAATACAATAAATAAAATGTAAATGAATTTCTTACAGCATAATTATGAAAAGCAGCATAAGGTAAAGGAGTTGCACCAGTCATCAGCACTAGTGTAAAGGCTCTTTTTCAATAAAATATCAGCAAAGCCTAATGCACAAAAATATGCATCATCAACTATAATGACATAAAAAGATATTGCCAAATAATAATGCCAAAGACTTAACTAGTTAGTGAAAACTTGACATAGAAAGATTTATCTATCCAAAGTTGATCAAGATTTGGCAAAATGATTTCTGAAAAAAATCAGTTATCAATCAAAGTCCGGTAATCACATTGCTTAATATCAAATAAAAACCATTTTTTAAGTAAAATGCTTAGATTTCTAAATAAAATGGATAAGACTATTATATGATTATTACAAACTAATCCTTGATTGAAAACAATCATAGTAATTTTTATTCAAGCTCAACATCTTCATGAATTTATATGTGCAAAGACTTACAATTTGTTAGTTAGATTTCAAATCAAGAAAAAATTATTTAAAATCAGGAAATATAAAAAATAAACTCTTCCAATTTTCTCATGACAGAGCAAATCAATCTTCCTTATTTACATGGATGTAACTGAAATATGTATAAGTATTAAACAGCAAATTATTACATATATATATATATATATATATATATATATATATATATATATATATATATATATATATATATATATATATATATATATATATAATCAACAAATTGCAAAAAACTTTTTTTTTAACTTGAATTTAACCTCTTGCCTCTGGAATATATTTGGGAAAAACGCGCCAAAAAAGAAAAAATATATCTCTTTAATTTTGCTTCCTAATATCATCAAAATGTTATAAATAGATAATTTTTTCATAAAAACAAAATTTTAAATGAAATAACTACCATATTCAATATTTTCACATGAATGGGAAATGTTTGTTGTAATTTTTCTCAAATTACAGCAAAATAAATCGAATGCCATAAATTTCAAGATAAATATAATAAACTAATAGAAAAATATTATTATTTATATCAACTGTCATGAATTCCATCCAAGAGAAGAACAGCAGAATTTGAAAAAAAATCTGACAAATGGCTGGAAACAACAGAATCTTTCTCAGGAAAATTCAAAAACAAGTATCACCATCCAATGGAAAAATGGTAAATTACATATTATGCATTGGAATTGAAACACCAATTTTTCTCTTGCGCAAACTCAGGCCAGCATTCTAAAATTGGCGCATTTGCCTTACCCGAGCAGAGTTCAGGCATTACAGGCAAAGGGCTAAATTATCAAGTGAATATTTTAGATTTAAATAAAAATTATTTATTAATGTTTTTGTATAAAAACATTTATAAGATTAATATTATTGATTATATAAAGATGTGTAGATATTTAAACAAATTAGGAAAACACTAATAAATTCATATTACAATTACTGAATGGCCTATGATAAATTTTTATTGAAATCTGTAATTTGGTCACTATTTCTTCAATGAAAAAAATTCATTATTTTTGAAATTAAAATACAACAAATATTGAAACTAAACATTTTTGTTAAAAGTAAAATGCTCCTACATTCATCCTATTTTATAATTCAAAAATTATTAAATGTTTAAATTCAATTATTTTTTTATATAAAATGGACAAAAATATAAATTGCATAGTTTGGAATTGAAAAATCTGTAACATAAGGTTTCTTCCTGTATTTGCTAAATGTTAAAAGATTGGAAGCTCCTCGATTCATTCTTTTTTTAAGATCTTGCTATTAAAAGATATTCAGGTTTTTTCTTCTTTCCATAAAACAATTTAAGAGTGCAGCAAATTTCCATGAAGAATGTGGTAACGTCATGATACAATAAAAAGTCTCAAATTTTTTACTTCATTATATAGGGCAGTTAATCAGGCATCTCAACTCTCATAATTAAAAAGAAAATCTTAAAAAGTCCTTATTAAATCAAATTAATCAAAGGGAGAGTGAAATTTCAAAGTGCTGCTAGTTGACTGCTCTATGAGTGCAAGAATCCAGCACAGTATAAGCGAATGCAGATCCACAAGTCATTGAAATGATTGGTGCTTCTACACGGTTCTATAATGGTACACAAGAACAGACTATGGCTCAATGAGTTGTGAAAATCCTTAGTAAAACATTGTGAAAACCACGCTTTTTGTTATCTATAGTGACAATCAATGTGGCAAAGAAAAAAATTTATTTAGGAAAAGAAAAAATTAAGCAATTTTTACAAACACCCAATCTAAAAAGCATCTTTAAGCACTTTTTAAAAACGTTCTGTCCCCTGTCTTTATTCATTGATCAATATGCCCATTGAAATTCTTCTTTATATTCGTAGAAAAAACAAAAAGAGTTTTGAACAATTAAGGTTTTGAAGTAGAACTGGTCAAATGCCTGCATTAGTTAAAAGCAAGAATGTAATTTGATATGATAGAAATGAGATTAATAAGAAAGAGATTTTTGTTCATACATATTTAAAGTTTGGTTATAACTTTGCTTACATACATCTGCTGACGAGATTTTTTTCTTTTCTTCCATGTTGGATATTCCCGTGTTTCAATGAATGCGTAATACCTTTTTTTCATGTTCCCTTTGTGATTTATTGTGTTTTTGAAACATATATTGCGTATTTGGAACGTTATAAAGCTGAAGCCGAATAACTGGACAAGTGAATTTTGTTACTTTAGTAATTAGTTATAGGATGCACTCTATTCAATGACGAAAACAAAAAGTCTAACTATACACGTTAATTGATATATAGGTGAAAAACGAAAATTGTGCTTGCTGCTTTGGAGAGACAAAACTGATTTTTGAAGACAAATTTAGCACCAAATTGGGTTTAAGCTACACTTTTTGCTCAATGAACATTAGTTCATTGAACAAAGTTCATTGAGCAATGGTCATAAGTTCATTGAACATTAGAAGCTTTGGAACAGCTGAGGGCAATTTAGAAGAAAAAAAATTTTTTTTTTCATTTTTGAGCAGAAAGAGCCAAAATTTTGTTTTAAAGATTTTTGAGCAGCTGTTCCAATTCTAAAAAGAAAACTTACATGAAAAAATACTATGCAAATGCTGTTATAATATACATGCTGCTGTGCTGGAAATATTTTACTACTGGTATGAATGTAAGTGAGCTATTGTAGAGTCCCTTACTAAAAACATATTTGTCTTACTACAAATGTGCCTAATCGTCTAAAAAAAAATTTCTTTGTTTATTTGTGCAAATTAGATTAGTTTAAAAGTTTTCTTTGAACTGCGTCCCCTCTCAGTACATAAACAAGTTACACCATATAAAATTTTTTTAACATTGTTAACAATTGTTTGTCATGAGTTTCAATTAGTAAAATGTAAATTGAGCAACAAACACAATGCATGAAAACAGTAATAGCAAATAACTCACAAGACGGAAATACAGTTTAAATTCATTTTTAAATCAATTTTTACCTTTCCTAGCACCTCAATGTAGAGGTGTGCTAAATATATTATCTAATACATCTGTGTTGCATGTTTCCTTTGAAACCTAAAAAGGGAATAAATTTAAAAATAACAGTCAACTATATATTGGCAATCGCTTCAAAACTACTGTCAACTTAGTAAACTAATAAATTAAAAGAACAACTTTTCTCAGAAAAATTCTTATGAATTGTTAGAAATTACAGAAGAGGATCACATTTTTCAAAAAAATTAGACATATCTTTTTGTTAATACTCCTAAAAGAACAGCTAAGCATGAATCGTTAAAGCTAGTTTTTGTTGTTTGCAATAATGGATACAATGTGACAATAGCACAGTTTTGTGTGGCAAACAATATTAATATCTAAAATATCATCAGAAAGTTGTGATTAAAACTTTATTTAAATTAATTTCTATCAGCAATTTTTATAAATAATTCAGGGCAATATCATTTTGTCTCTGTTTCAGTGTTGTTGATTAATTTCTTAATTTAATCCTCTATAATTAAATAATAAATTTTCTATCAGATATTAAAAAATTTAGATGTTGTTATTCCAATACGGAAATTATAAAGAATTTTTTTAATTACTTTTCTGTTTCTGTATTTTAATTTAATCTAATCTTTTTAATAAAAAAAAATCTAAAGTTTTTGTTGATATCACATATCTAAGGGTCTGTCCAGGCCTAATTTACTACCTTTAAGCGGAACCTCACAAATTCAACTTTAGAAAAAACGGCAGTTTCACGAAATACTTTTGCTTAATTTTATTTTTGTATCACGTGAGAAATGATAAATCTATATTTTTACCACATTTCTGTGTTAAATTTTTAACATAATTTTTACAAATTATGTCTACATTTTCACAAAATAGGTATCTCACAGAAAAACCTAGACAGACCCCTGATATCAGTCTATATTAGTAGCTCCTGGACAGGTATTATTCACAATCTGTACAAAAAATTAAAGATAAAAAACAGCCTTAATTTAAATTTTTTTAAATGTTTCAAAATTACCAGTAAGCAAACTACTTCAATGTTTCCAGCACCTACAGCAAGATGTAATGCTGACCTACCCTCATAATCTTGCCAATTTATAAGACTTCCTTCCTTCTAAATTAATTCATAAAGCAAATATGTAGTTTTAGAAGAACTCAGGAGAAAGTAAACATAAACAAAAATAAATAAGACTCTCTCATAATTTTGCCAATTTATAAGGTTTGCTTAGTTCTCCTAAAGATAAAATATGTATTATTTCTTTTTTTTTTAATAGATCAAAGTGAAGTAAGTATTTTTTAAAGTTGTTCATAAAGTCATTAGATATTTTTAAATGAACACAGAACAAAGTGAACATATACAGAAATAAACAGAATTCTCAAAATAAATAAAAATATCTCCTCAGAATCTTGCCAATTTATCGACTGTCGCCTTTCTCCTAAATTAATTAAGTTAATACATATTTTTTAAATGAACATAGAACAAAGTGAGTGCTAGGAAAAAAAACTGAATTTGCTAAATTAGTAGAATTGTCTCTCAATCTTGCCAACATATATGAATATAGGTTATAGTTTTATATATATATATATATATATATATATATGAATATAGGTTATAGAAAGTTAAAAGGCACATAAAAGGGAATATATATCTTTTAAACACAAGGAAGTGAAAAAAGAATCTGAAAATAGATTTTTTTTTCTGCTTCATAATCATTATTAATCCTAAACTTCAAGAAAAGTGAGATGGGCACAGTAGGCCTTAGCCCTCTAGGGGCTGTCATGTCACTAAGTTTAGTTTAATCATTATTTATAAGAGATCCCGCCTTTCTTAAATTTATTCATGAAGTGAAAAAAATATCTATTTTTTAGGAAAACACTAAATATAAAAAATATAAATAAAGTTAGCAAATATTAATTTTAGATTACACATTGCTGGCACCAAAATCACAAATTCCTCAATTATTAACACAGCAGATTTGTATTTTTAGCACGGCACAAAAGTTATATTGCTGACATTTACAACAAATGACAAATTAAATCGAGGACTTTTTTCTTTCTTTTAAATTAGTGAATTTATTCATAAAGGGAAAATTAATTTCGTTTATATGTTAAGAATAAATTGAGTATTAATAACAATAAATAGACTCCAATTATCCATTTTGTTTATGTAGGACTTTCAAATTATCAGTCATGCAGGGATAACATCTCTGTAAAATTTTGAGAAACAAGGAATACAACTTACCAAGAGAATTTCAACACAATCCAATGCACTAGAAGTAGGATTTGTAGCGACCCAATGAAGAGGTGTTTTACCCTGATCATGCATAGATTAGCATCCTACAAAAAAAGTATTTTAAAAGTAATAAACAAGTAATAAAGTTTATAGTGAGATTAATAAAATCAAAGATACTCAAATTTCAAACAGAATAGAAATTCACCATAATTTCCTGTTTTATCCACGAAGGTGGACAATCTGTAAGGGCAGAAATTTCAGTTAATAAATTCAGTTCTGTTAATAAACACCACTGCCATATAATCCACAGATTATTGCACCAATCTACTTTTAATTATGTAAATAAAAAATATACAATGTAACTTTAATATATATTTAAAAAATGTGAAAAAAATTGAGTATGTGAATTCGGAGATGAGAACCAGAGCCTGATTGAAGAGTTTTTCGAGGGAAAATATACTTTACAAATGTTCTTGTTTGCAACTCCAAACTTGCATATGGGTGATTCTTTCTAAACATGACAATTCGGACCAAAAAATTTCTTCAAATTTAAAGTCTTCAAAATTATCTAACATTTTTTTTGTATACTTCTTTAGTTACACTTATTAATATCTTACATGCAGCAGTGTAGTTTGTTGACATTTGCTTGAGAAACAAAATACAATAGAAATTCATCATATCTTGAATGCCAGGAAAATGACATATTAGCTTTGAAGTTTAAAAAACAGTCATTTTAAGTTAATAGTAAGTAACTCATCTTAGGTCTTTATGTTAGATGAACCTTAAATTGTTTAAATTAATTATTTTTATCCACCGTAGGAAGAATCAAAAAAAATTTTTGTTGTTGCTGATATGTACAGAAAAAAATTGTGTATAATAATCAATTATTAGATAAATAAATAACTTTGATTACACTCAAGCATATTACAATCATACATAAGCTTCGTATTAGGTTAATATTTGCTTTCCCTCCTTACTTTATTAGCAGTTAAAAAAAAATTCTGGTAACACTTCAATGTTCTGGCATTCATAAGCCAGGATAATGACAAATTCACCATTTTATGGCATATAGCCTTACTTTAATTTGATATTTTGGCTTAAGACGTTTATATTCTGCTGAAAACTATATAAATTATGTAATTTAAAAAAAAAAAATGCATAGAAATTTTTTGATGAATAACAATTTCTTACGAGCTTTATCATGTTAACTAAACATGTGTCTATAAAAAAGAATTCAATGTTTGTAAGTGAACAAAAAAAAAACCATAAAAATCATCCAACTTGACAAAATATATTAATAAATTCTTTTGCCAAAATTAAAAGTATTCCTAGTTTTTTGTCACAAAAATATATATGTACAATTGGCAATGTAATTAAAATGAAATCCAGCCTAGTAAAAATATGTAAAGAGCACATTTTGAGCTTGACTATTGTCATATTTTGTTATATTGCGTCTGAAAATTTCCCAAGAATAGTTTTGAAAATTGCTTGCTGATTTAATGGGGAGGTATAGGGTCTAATCATTTTATATTACTTCTAGTTCAATGTTTCACACTACATTAAAAGAATTTTCTTAAGCACTAGTTAATATTCATTAATTTTCAGAGTTAAAAATTGTTAAATGAAACTGTGTAATGTATGGTAAAATGAACTATAAAGAATAGAATAAAATCAAAATTTTCTTTTTATATAAAATTGTTAATTATAAGTATATAAAATTGTTAATTATAAGTGAAAATAGATGTTTAGAAATGGGTAAAAAAGTTGCAAAAATTTGTTCATTTCTATTAAGAATATTAAAAAAAAGTTTGTCAAAGGCTGTTAAAAATTTCACAATATTTGAATACTCATAAGAAATTAGATTTTTTTTTTTTGAGACATAAGTCATGGCCTGTATACTAAAACTTATTTAAATTTTGGGACAAGTCTTGTGAGCCCATACTAGGTTCATTACCAATTCCAATAGCAACATATGAAGTGGAATCTCTATCATGGACATTATAAAGAAAATAAACAGAACCTATCAAACGTAAAGCTAAAATTAGTTAATACCTTGGTATTTCTTGTCTATAGATTCGTAATAGTTTGAGGAGGTCATCATAACACGTTTTAAGAGAAGAGCTTTGAGGTCAAACTTTGCAATGAGCTGATAGAGCAATTTCACTAATCAGACAACAAAGAACTACCATATCTTTGCCTCGCAAATAATTTACAGAAATGTCACTGATCAATAGTCCTACAAAAATTACATATAAATTTATTGAATAAATAATTTTTATCAATTATAATTTATCACCAGGCATTAATGACATAAAAGAATTTATTTCATTCAAATTTAGTACACATAACACACATGATCTTATACATAATTTAAAATGCATATACCATCTCTTCAAGTTTTCATATTTTTATGTTCAATACTTATCTAGAAGGCAGTAAGAAATTACACTCTAATATAGATGATATGGTTAAACTCAATGTTATTAGTTTAGTAGATATTTGAAAAAGATTTAAAAAGCGTTTTAGAAGAAAAAGTTAGATTATCAGCACCTGCCTTTAAAATTCCAGAGAATTATAGATAAATAGTAGCACTTAATCTTTGGTATGACAGTTCATGTTAAACCACGACCTCCTAAACAGTTCAACAGCAAAGTACTCTGCCTTATGCCTTCATTGTTAAATGTTTTGGTATTTATCTAAACCTCATCTATCCATTCATCTTCCTCATTTTTTTTACCTCGGCATTGATCATTAAAGACTTTTTTGTGCATTGGGTGTAATCCATTCTCTCTAAATGTCTTAAGCATAGGATTCTTTTTAATTTTAGAGAGTTTTCCCCACATATCATTGACTCTGGCTGGTCTAAAACTCAATTCAGATTATTCTGTTCCGAACATCTTCTCCTATTTTGAGGTCTAGGGTCCAAGTCTCCCCCTTCCAAAAAAAAAACTGTTTCTCTGATCACAACTTTATCAAAACTAAGTTTCATTAGCCATGGCTTTAGATCTTATTAATTTCAATGATTGTACTTGCAGATACAAAATCAAACATTAATGTAAGTGCAGACTTAGCATTGTGAATCAGGAAACATAAACTATGTATTTCTAACTAGAATTTTTATTGTAAAATTTATAATTTACAATAATAATTTTATTGTAAAATTACTATAGTCAATTTTTTTCAACACACTGTAGTATTAAAAACAAAGGGGAAAGCGAGCCTGAGAAATGTATAAATAAATAAAATTATTGAAAATAATCTTACATGCATAAATAAAACTAGATAACACAATTTCTCAAAACTGTTAAATTTTTACTTACATGTATTCAAAGTATTCTATTTTCAAACAAACACATAAATATTCAAAGATATTTGGACGTTAATTTGTAAACAGAGAAGCTGGTTGATGGGTAAATTTTTTGATTCACTTTCATAGTAGGTACATTAAAAAAATTTTAATTTCTCATTTGGTCCATAAATTTTCTTAAATAATATGATGTGATTTATTAAAACAATCTAAAATTAATAATTTCTAAAGTCAAACACATTCCATTCTAATAACAAGATCATTCTAAATTAAAATAATCATTTACTTCTACTTTAAAAACATTTTTATTAATAGTCTGGTTAATACTATAAAATATTTAAAGAGTTCAAGTAATATTTAAGATGTTTACAGACATAAATAATTAAATGCAATCAAAACTCTGAGCAAATACAAATTTTAAAAAAAAAACTTGCAGTTAACTCCCCTCCGACAATTCATAGTTGTAAAATTGTAAATGAATTTTTTTTATTGGCAGGGAAAGAATATAACACATTTGGCTGACTGAGAAGCATATGCTTTATTGATGGATAACCCTTCAACTTCAATAGAGAGCCAATACTACAGCTGCATGGTATAAACTAGTACTGATCAAATTACAATCAGAGGGATATGAGACAGTGGAATCAAAGAAATAAGTTTTGGTTGCATAAGGGAATAAAAGTGCTTAAGCAATATGAGCTAATGATCACTGAATAAATCCATCATATGATCATATTATAGAGAATAATCTTCCTACGAACTCTTTTTTATCAATACAAAAACTGGAGCACTTTAAACGAGTGTTATCTTTTAAATTTATCCCTGTAGAGAATAGATGTAAGAATGGATGACACACTGATGATTATATATATATATATATATCTATATATATATATATATATATATATATATATATATATATATATATATATATATATATATATATATAAAAGTATGTGAGTGTAAGGTCACCTAAAAGTTTTTGTGCAGTTCTTAGAGGTGGCGCTAGAGGGTATTTTATTTCAGTGATGTGAAGATGTGAATACTTTTTGTTTGCTGTTGTGCTGCCAGTACTTGAAATCTAAAGTGTGTTTTGCCTCTACAGGATTGAAAATTAATGTTCAAAAAATGGACAGTAAAAAGGTAAATTTACAATATGTAATGTTCTATGAATTTCAGAAATGTGTGAATGATAACACTACACACAAGAACAATTTGGCTGTTTATTTAAGCAGTGATTCTACATTACAAACTGTGCAAAATGGTTTGATAAATTTTGGCAGGGTGCTTTTATACTAGAAGTTAAATCAAGATTGGGACAACCACTGGAGATTTATGCTAGTAATGTGAGTGCTATAGAGGAAGAAAACTAAAAAAGTTCCCTGCAACTGAGTATATTGTAAGAATATTAACATTCATAACTCAATCATCATCCTACATAAAATAAGTTTTAATCACGTAATAGCATGATATAAAAAATAGAATAAAACAACATTCAGCACTTAAGAACAGTGAAAAAAAAGAGGGTGAAGATCGAGAACCTGGTTGCAAAAGCTGGGCAACTCTTTAAATTTTAGGCACATTGAGAAGACTAACTAAATAATTCATTTTAACCAACAACAGCCTGGTGAAATGATTTTGTTAAATAAATATAGAGAACAATCTTCTGTTAAATAAATATCTCCATTAACGACAATGCTTATGCATAAATGGAAAATTGTATGGCAGAATAACAGAGATTATTTTCTCAAACAATAAAATTACATTGTTTGAATTTCATTACATTAGGCCAAGAGGCAGACCAAAGAAAAGAAGGATGATTTAAAAACATTAAAGATCTCCTACTGGAAGACCAAGGTCAGGGACAGAGCTGTCTGGCGAAATATTGTGCAGCAGGCTAAGATCCACCCTGGGCTGTAGTGTCAATAAAGGAGAAGAAATTACGTTGATTCGAAAGTTATTACTAGATCCAGAACAAACGTAAGCGATAGCCATTCATTTTTGGAGAATGCATGTTAAGCCACCTTTCTTAGTTACATACCTATTTTACGAGCCAATTAAGGGAAGCATAAAAACATGAAAAGGCAAATTTTTTCAACTTAGAATGTTAATGAACCCTTTAATTTAAAAAGTGTATCATAAATCTTTTTTAGTGTTTGAATCGGTACTTAAAGATTGACCTTAAATTCATTAAAATGATGATATTCTCCGTCAAACCAAGATTGAAAAGTATGCAGAGCTTCAAGATGGGAAGATAATGAATCCTTGTGTAAGACCTTGGTTTTCCGGTCTAGATTCTGAGCGATCAGGGGAAGATTTTGATCTAAATAAGAAAAATAAATATATATAAGTCAATAATAAACAAAAATATTTTTGTCTTTGAAAAACATGTTCTGAAATTAGTTTTTTTTCTTTTTGCTTTTTTTTTTCAAATCTTAACATAAAAAGAAGCCGGAGCATTTTGCTTTTATAACAATTTGGTTAAACAAGAATGGATTTTCAACTTAATGACCCCATAAAAATGTCTGTTTCAAAGTATAACTGTCAATTTTAACTTAGAAGGTAATGAAAGGTTTTATAAATAGTGTTTACATTTTTATTTAAGAAAAGTATTGCTTAAAAGAAAAATCAATTTTAAATAAGATAAGAATTTCAGATAAGATAACTCTTTAAAAATTTTAGATTATAAATTTTAAATTTTTTTAAAAATTTTTATAAATTCCTAGATAAACAAATGCAGCTTGCTTTATTTTCCTCTTTAATTGTTAAATATCTAAAAGAAAAAAGTTTAATTAAAAACGCTTCACAAATTTTATTTAAGGAAAATACTGCATTATAAAATTCTACTTAGAGTATCTATTAAAATTGAGTAGAGAGAGTAGTATTAGTCCTTTATTCAATTAAAATTTCAGACTACAGCTGAAATCTGAAGAATAGAGAAATAAGAAAAAGTATGATAATAGAGAGATAAATAAAACTACAAGTTTCTATGATTTCCTTTAAGAATAAACCTTGTCTAATATATATGTATATAGTAACAATTAGTGCTACAGGGAGATTTATTTTACACTAATGGTAGAAATCCATTAAAGATAATATATGTTATTTAGTCAAATAAATTTATTCCAGTAATTTTCTAAGGTCTTTCTGATCTTCTTTTTTATAGAATGGGCATTTCTTTCAAATCTTTCATGAGAACAAGCTGAAGTTTTAACCTTCTGCTCAATATTTTATGTTGCACAATTATCTTTTTGAACCTATTCCATTGAATAAAATTTAGTTTAGGATTCCTATGGGACAAGCCTTAAAAGTAATTCTGCTTTAACTATGCATAAGTGCTGGTCCTTAATTAATATGCTATTGCTGTTTCATTTAAATAACATTTAAGAAAAAGCTATGTGCAGTGCATACAAAATAAATGAAATACCCTGAATATCTTATCTAATGATCATATTTTCATCACTAGAACCAAATCCTAATAGTTCGAGGGGATGATCTCAATAATGCTAATTAGTTAGTGCAGATGACAATTTAAGTTATGAAACCAGACACTAATACAAAAATGTACCTCCTGTGAATAAAAACACTCTTTTTTTCAATTTATTTGGATTCTGATCTTCAGAATATTCACACAATCTAGAAAAGCCACAATCTAGAAAATATGGTCCCAATAGTTTTGGCATGCAAACAGTCCAAAGTTTCGGGCTTGATCCAAGTCAGGAGAGCGGTCCAATGTTAATTCTGCTTTTTGCGCATTTCGCCATATCTCAAGAATTTTTTTAAGCGATTTGAAAGATTTTTGCACACACTAATAAATTTGTTTATCTAAAGATAACTTCAGGCAAAAAATAATTTTTAATAATTTTTTTTGTCTTCTTTTATTATTTTATTTAATAAGAGTCGACAAATTTTGAAGTGTAAGGTATATAAGATACAGAAATTTAAGATAAACATTGTAAGATATACATTGTAAGATATATAGGATATACAAATTTTTACATCATTTAAAAAAATGTAATTCATGATAAAATACAAAATTTGAATGAAATTGGTCAAATATTCCTGTAGAAATTCAAATAAAAGACTTCTTTAAAATTCTATTTCTCAGGAACTATTTAACTAATTTTGTTCAAAGTTTGTATGTTTCTACATACAGTCTCTAAAGATATAAAGATTTTATACCGTACAATTCAAATGTCCATCTTCAACTTAAAGAAGCTTTGCTGTGGAATAAATTTGAATGAATCAAACCAGGTAAAATTTTTTTACATTTGTCATTCCCTCATGTCATTTTTTAGAGTAAAATAAAGTACAACCTTATCGAGAAAGTGGATAATTATATGTTGCTTTCTTGTATGAATATAATTGTATGTGATTGACTTCAGAAATTAATTAGGCCTAACTGTTATTTTTAAATTTTATTGAATTCGTCATTCCCTCACAAGTGTATAAAGTGAGGGAATGATTCAAGATGAGTATATTATCAAATCTTTTTTTGTTCAATCCTGCCAGCCAATTTTATTTCCCAAACCTGTAAAAAGTATTAAATATATGAGACTAAATTATAATAAATATTAGATATACTTAGTATGTTATCATTTTCAAACTTTAGGTAGATGTAACTTAGATAAAAACATGTATTAAAATAAAATATCATTCCCTCACTTTTTAAATAGTGAAAATAATTAATTTACTTTTTAATTAATTTGAAAAATAAATTAATAAATTAATTTATTAAATTAATTAATTTGTTTATTAAATTAATTAATTAATTATTAATTATTATAAATTAATTATAAATTAATTAATTATAAATTAATTATTTAAAAAATTAATTAATCTAAATATTAAGTATAATTTATAGGACATATACTTTCTTTATAATGTCATTACATATTTCTACTAATATAAAAAGTTTCAGAGCATTTTATTCACTTTACTTTTTTGGGATTTTATGAACTGAAAAAAGACAGTTTTCGTGAGAATGACCCATATAAATTATTGTATTTCATCAGGTTACTATTTCATAATATTTAACTCATATTGTAAATTTCAAAGCGTAATTAAAATAAACTGTACCACCAGTAATGGCTGGCTTTAGTTGTTGAAACAAGTTTTTAAACTAGATGCATAAGTGTAATGCCAAAATCATACTATAAAACTATCATCACCTAAGCAAAAAAATTACATGATTTTTCTTTCAAATACCATATTATAGGTTTTCTTTAAAAAAAATTTAACTAAACAACATTGTACAATCTATGTACAATATATTTAAACAATAGTAATCTTAATTAGTAAATCATATTATATATATATATATATATATATATATATATATACACTGGTGGACAAAATTAAGAGATGGAAAGCATTTTCGCACATTCATTCGCACATGCAAGATACCCGCACACCTCTCCATGCGCTTGACAATGGTTCCGTGAATGCCCAGAGGTACAGGCAGGAGGTCCTAGAGCCCTATGTGCGACTTTTCAGGGGCGCTGTTGGCCCTGAGTTCATTTTAATGAACAACAATGCGCGACCACATAGGGCTCTCATGGTTGATGAGTATCTGGAAAGCGAGGATATTCAATGAATGGATTGACCAGCCAAATCCCCTGACCTGAATCCTAATGAACATGAGTGCTCCTTACACTATTGTATTAATATATTTTGCTTTGGCTATATTGATACAATATCAGAAAGCACTCTTTTTCGCGGATATAATTGTGTGGGCTGATGAAAAGATTATATCTTTTATTTTTCGGTTTTTTTAAAAAAATTCATTCTTTTTTTTAAAAAAACAGTTGTTTGCTATTTTTTTCATTATTATTCCCCCCCCCCTTTTTCATATGTCTATAATTTTCCTTTGTTTTATCTTCATTTTGAACTTTTGAATATATATATATATATATATATATATATATATATATATATATATATATATATATATATATAGAGAGAGAGAGAGAGAGAGAGAGAGAGAGAGAGAGAGAGATAAAATACAAAAATTATAAATACTTTTGTATTAATAAAAGCATTAAAACTCTTTTCATAAAATGTCTTTAGTAAAGAATAGGTGTAGAGATATTCTATTTTGGGACTTCAAGGCTGAAAACATACCAATGAATAATAATTAGATTTATATTTCAAAGGAGTTATTTTTAGAATCTTTCCCTCTTTCACTTCCATATTAGGAAGCAATTAAATGATTTTCCTTAATGCCGAGGGTTACAAGGTAAACTAAGACTGCAATACTTTTTACCACCTTGACCTTTTTACTACATTTTCTGTTAGTATATAATGCAAGAGCAATGGTTTTTGAATGACCCTTGCTGTATGATGTGTTCCATGTAAGATCTGCTGCAACTATCCGGAGTTTTGTCCACCCCCTCCCTTGTGGAGAGTGGATGTGAAATGTTATAGCCACCAGCCTACCCATAAATAAAACTAATGAAGGAATAATTGGTTCACGACTGAATTATTTGAGCTAAACATAACCTATGATAACAGGGATGTAGCCCTGTTATAACATATATATATATATATATATATATATATATATATATATATATATATATATATATATATATATATATATATATTGATTGCCAGCTTAGTGAAAAGTATTGCAGAGTAATACACGTATACTTATTTCAAACCTCATTAGCTATTTATGGCAACATTGAATTCTAAGAATGTTTATTTTCCACATTGGTTATAAGATCTTTCCATGTTTTGAAAAAGAAGCAATTTTTCATGACTTTATCAAAAATAAATATTTCTGGCAATTCTAGATCTTTCTTGATCAGTGATAATTTTGTTTTAGTAATAAGTAAGATATAATAAGGCATACTACTAGTCAAATAAAGTGAGCCACATATAAAAAAGTTATAGTTTATAAAAAACAAATATTAATGAAAACTACTATACTTGAAGACATTCAATTGAAATTGGGTATTCAGCTTCTACCCATTTTGGACGCACATGTTGACACAAAAAAGATTTTGGTATCTTTCTTGCTTCATACATATACTAAGAAATATCAGCTAAAACATCTAAAGTGTGATGTGGAACCTAAAAATATTTTGAAGCAATATTTTTATAAAAATAAACATGCAATTGATTTTAACAAACAGCAAAAATAAAAGAATTAACATGTCAGCAATTGATTACTATAGACACTTACTTTCATTGAAACAAAGTGATTTTTTCATCATTACTGTCAACAAGTTTGGCTATTTTTAAAAATTATTCCTTTTTGTTTATGATTTAAAACACTTAGTGTAAACTTCCAACAAAACGATTAATTTTTAAACACTACTCCAGGTTCTAAAAAGTCTCTAAATACTTTTTTTTTAAATATTTAAAAGTTACATTGACTGAGCTAGGTAAAAATAAATAAATACAAAAAATTTTTGGTATAAATTGAAATAACAAAACTTTCAGATTTTTCAGCATATCTAATTAATAAGCGCATGCTTTATCATTTTCATTAGAAAATGAAAATGAGTAAATATTTTTTGAAGGAAAAAGGCTAATGAGCTAAAATCACAAAAGATAGAGGGGAAAAAAACCACACCTTCAGCAAGGATCTTCCAAACTGTCTAAAACTTTTCACAGACTCAAGTCAAAAAATAAATAACCTGCCAAAATATAACATAACCAGATTAAAATTGTGAATGTTGACTACAGATTAACTTAATTTTATAACAGTTTTAATTTGTTAAAAGAGAACGTTGAAGTAAAGATAAAAGAAAAGCATTTTTTAAACTACAGAAAATGTTAAATAATTTATTTTTTCACTATTTTTTATGCCTTATATTTTATTTTATTCAGTTCTCACATCTACCATGATTATGGAATGAAATGTAACTGCGATTTATTGTGCTCTTTAAAGCTACAACTTTAATTATCAGTGATTCAAACCACTTAATCAACGTTTTTCAGAAATAATCATGAATATTTTTAGTAGTTTTATAATAAATATACATTTTGACAAATCTAATACCTTTTTTAAAATATTGCTTAATGATATACACTAGAAAAAAAATATAAAAAATAAGAGTCTTAAATTTTCCTTTTGTATTTAAAATAATTAAAAAAGAAGATTCAGTTAGCAGAACAATCATTCAACTACTCAAATGACAAAGTTAGGAAAAAGTACAAATAAGCAATATTTCTTTGAATTGATAAAGTATAGATATTCTCAATGATATGAGCCGAAACTTTTGACAGCACTTTCATTTGTTACATAATGAATGGTTATTTTTACATATATTTAGAAATCAATAATATACAACAACTAATAAATACACCATCTCAATAATGTGAAATGTTATTTTCTAAAACCAGCACAAACAAATTTTAAAAAATTAAAAATTCACAAAATAAAAATAATCACAACTCAAAATCCGCAAAATAAAACACTTAAAATAGTTTGATAAATAGTTTAGTAACCTAGAATTAATAGTTTGAAGTAACCTGTGAATTCTTTCAGTCGTAGGAAAGAATCGCAATAAGAATAAATGTGCATGCCTGGCTCATTAATGTTTTTTATTGTGATCTTTCAAAAGTGGATTAAAAGTGTTTCACATACTTTTTTAAAATTAAGATTTTTTTAATTAGAAGGAATAGAAAAACCATATTTTTTTTTTCATTTTAAAATCGTACAGTATCAGTAAAAAAAATTACTGGAGAGATAAAAATTAGTTCATAGTAAGAGGTAAAATTACTTTATGGAGAATCCATGCTAATTGGTCCATTCTATGTAAAAAATGTAGAGGAAAACAATCACATATTTAAAGTCATATCGGAAGAGATTGTGGAACACTTACAGAGCATCCACATAACATCTAATGTGTGGAACAGTTGATTGCATATGACAGCTTAGTCCAATAATATTAATAGTTTGGAATTAATAATTCTTTTGAACTCACTGAGAATTTCCTTTTAACAAGAGCAGCAATTAATAATACCCTTCCCCACGAATTATTAGATATAATATTGAGCTAATGAAAATTTTAAAGTTTTAAAATTCAGTTAACTTTTCATAAATTCTTTTTAATAATATGTAAAACATTTCTGGTTAGCTAAATTCTGATATTGCTGTCTTTCATTATAAATAAACAATATGGATTTTTTAATGTTCTGACTGATTTTTTATACGAAAATAAATTTTGAAAAAATATAATTATACATGATTATACTTTCAGTTATACATGAGTTTTCTAATTTGTTAAATTATAGATAGTCGGGCTGTCATTTTACTTCGCAAAGTTTCAAAAATTTAATACAATTAATTATGTAATGCTTTTTTTCATTTTTTTCCCAGTTGAATGCAACTAAATTTTATCTTTCAAAACTACATTTTAAAATTCAACTTTATTTTTTTAAATAGTTTAAAGGTTTTCAATTTATTATTATTATTTGCTTTGAGTACAAGGTCTAAAATTTTCCTCAGCTTTTTTGAAGAATTAGCCACTATTTCAAGAATTCATCTCGTGATTAAATGTCCAAATTATGTATTTTACACTTTTATAATTTTTTTACATATTTTAAGTGTCAAAAATATGTAGCAATAGGAAATCAAGCAAACTATTAGTTTAAACTCACAATGTTTAAAAACATTAGATAATCAAAGTTAAAAACAAGCAATAATATAAATTTACTTAAAAAAATATATAAATATAATTAAAAGAAAATTAAATAAAGTTGTGTGTTTACAGAGCAGCACTTCATCAGGGGACACGCTGTCTGTAAACACACAGGAGCCTTTCTGTTGTTAGTGGCAAAGCCAAAACTAAAAGTGCCCTGAGGCCCCTAATGAAAATTCAAGCATAAAGAATAATAATAATAATAATTACCACTGAATTTCTGATTCCAGTAAATTAATTTTTTGCCAACAAAAAAATATATTATCTATCTAATTGAATGTAAAACCTGCTCTTTAAAATATATTGGACAGACAAGCACTGAAATTAATAAAAGAATAAATAGTCATCGTTCAGTTATTAAAAACTTTCAAAAAAATAATAATTCTGATATCGAAATTATTCACTTCCAAAAACATTCTTTTAAAGACATTAATATACTTATTCTTAAACATATTGATGATTTGAATTTAAGATTAGATAATGAGAATATTTTTATTTGTAAACTAAAAACTTTAAACCCTTACGGACTTAATGGTAAACTTAATGGAGAAGGCAGTCTTGATTTGGATTCTGTTTGCATTTACAATAAGCTGAATATTTTTAATGACAGGTTTGTTAAAAGTTCAAGAGGTTGCAGGGGTAAGCATAAGGACAAATCTCCTAAAAATAAATTTAATATGGTACTTTTCAGAAATTTGTGTTCCTTGGATGTTAGTGAGACTAACATAAAAAGCTTCATCTTCAGTATTAAGAATTCAGTGTTAAAATGGTTTATTAAATTCCAAATGAAACTTGTCAAATTTTCAAATCCTGATTTAAAATTTATTGTTTCAGATCTTATTAAATTTAAACTTAATATCCACAACTTTGATACATTAAATGTTTCAGGATCTAATAAGGAATATTGTTGTTAATTTTCTTGATAAGGTTTTTGAAAAAGGTTCATTACCTATGGTTGTTAATGGTCTTGATGACATTTTTCCTATTAAGGACAAGATTAGTGTTTCGATTTGTTTTAAATATAGCAAGACGTTGAAGAATATTATATGTAACTACAATTTTTTCTGTCAAAATTTAATGGAACTTGAGGATATTTGTTTGTGTGAACAATTGCATTATAAAGATTTTGTTGATAAAGATCACGGACACATTGTAACGGGTAACCTTGACCTGGTTACTGATAAAAATTTAAGATTGCTTATGGGGCTTGGTACAAAATTTAGACCAAGAAAAAATTATAATTTGCCTTTTATCATTTCCTCAATTAGTAAAGATTTAGACGGCTTCATTGCAAAGTGTTCTAGGAAATATAATTAGCCCATAGAAGGTTTTTTCGAATGGAAATATAAAATTTTATATAATTTTAAATTGAATTTTTTAAATAACAACACAAAATACCAGGGTTTTTATTTAAATTCTAATATTGTTAAATCTATAGAAGAATTGAAAGGGAAATTTATTATTTGTGTGGTTGATAAAGCTTCAAATAATTTTGGCTTTATGTGCAAAAAATTTTTTAGAAATATTATTGGTTTTGAATATGATAATAATGATACTTTCCTTAAGATTAACAGCTCTAAGAAAGAAATTGAAAATAGAATTTTGGCTTTTTATAAAAAAATTGGAACAAAACCAAATAGTTTTAATTTCCCATACTTATTTCCGACCATTAAATTTCATAAAACACCTGTTAAATTTAGATTTGTTACATGCTGCACAGGGTGTTATAATTCTGTTTTTGGTAAACGATTTTTTAAATACTTAAACATTATTTTAAACAAAATTATTTCTAATGATAAACATTTTATCATTAATAACAACCAAGAAGTTATTAAATATTTAAACAACACACGTGTTAATACAATTCTTACCTGTGATTTTGAAAATCTTTTTACCAGTATTCCTCACAATAATTTAAAAAATATTTGTATTGAAATTTTTGAACATTATTTGATTAATGAAGGTATTGACAGGGAAGACTGGATTAATTTATGCAATGTCAACATTTTTGAAAATTATCTTTTTAACGGTATTAGTTTTTACAGGCAAATTAAAGGTATTTCTATGGGTAATAGTTATTCAAGTGCATTTGCTAATATTTTCCTTCACTTTTATGAGAATAAATTTTTACAGAATAATTTTTTAAAAGGTTTTAGGTTTATTGATGATTTAATCATCTTCGATTGTTGTAATTTTGACTTGATTAATAATATTTATCCTGAAGAACTGAGTTTAATTAAAACTAATTCACAAGACTCTCGTGCTTTTTTTCTAGATCTTGATATAAATATTTCTAATAACAATAATCTCATTGGGGTTTATGATAAAAGGAAAGATTTCAATTTTAATGTTATTAACCTTACGCATTCTTATTCCAACCTTTAATATAAAATTTTTAAGAATATTGTATTTGGTCAAATAATGAGATTCAAATTCATTTGTAATAACCGTATAGATTTTTTGACGGCTATTGAGGCATTAAAGAAAAGTTTAAAGAAAAATAAATTTCCTTTCAACTTTAATAATTTTGATGTTTTGATTAAAGACATTTTATACAAATTCTATTAAATTGGCCGATATTGAAGCCCGTCTAAGCAGGCCTAGACGGTGAACAATTTGATTTTCATCTTGAAATTTTTGGAATTTGTTTTCATTTACAAAATTTATTGGGAATATGTTTTCTTTTTCAAAATTGTTGGGATTTTTTAGATAGATGGCGGCACTTGGATTCAATTGCTCTTTAATTTGTTTTTTTTTATCTAGGTGTCAGCACAATATAAATTTTGAGCTGATTTGGAATTTATAAGGAAATTCTTCTTCACTTTTACTAACTGTAACTGTTTTTATGTGCTTTGGGGGCAGTTTTTTTGATGTCTTTTAAATGTTTTGTATATCTGTTTCAGTAAAGGTGATTTTATTACAAAGTTTTTCATGAATGTTATTATGGTAGATATTTATTTAATGTGGTAATTATTATTATTATCATTCTTTATGCTTGAATTTTCATTAGGGGCCTCGGGGCACTGTTAGTTTTGGCTTTGCCACTAACAACAGGAAGGCTCCTGTGTGTTTACAGACAGTGTGTCCCCTGATGAAGTGCTGCTCTGTAAACACACAACTTTATTTAATTTTCTTTTAATTATATTTATATATTTTTTTAAGTAAATTTATATTATTACTTGTTTTTAAGATTTGAATTTGGTTTTAGCTGCCTTGTGCGCTGTTCCAATTTGAATTTGAATTAATGTAGTTATGTTTATTTTGGTTACCTCCTGTTTAATTTATTTCAATTAAGATTTGAATTTATGTTTGGATAATCAAAGTTACTAATATTACCATTCATCCAACCATGAACTAGAGAAGTTAAGGCAACTTTGCTTTTTTTATCTTTGTATTTTTAAGGAATTATTAGCATACATAGATTCCTCAACAGGTAGAAACATTTTTGGTGCAACTTTCATCCACATATTTTTTTTTCACTTTTATTACAGAGAAGGTAATAGATCCCAAAAATACACTGGAATTATGTGCAGAACATAAAGCTTGTGATAATTGATAGACTACAAATAAAGGTTGATCAGTTGATCCACCAAGTATGTGAGGACTGAAATGTCATTCAAAGAACAGTTGATTTGTTCACATAACAGAAGAGAACAATTAGCACTACACAAAAGGTTTGCAAAAGGTTAGTGTCTCTGCAACAAATTTATTTTGTATTACTTTTTTTCAACCTTTTCTTATACATTTATACAACTGTAGTTATGAATACATTATAAAAATAAATTTCATCACACAGTTAAAATAAACTGTAATGACAGTTAATATCCGTGATATATTGGTGATGTGAACCTTTGAAATATCAAGATTGTGATGAAATGAAAAAGTCATTACTACAAAAAGAAAACAAAAAATAATATTACATTAGTTTTAAGTAAGTAAGAGTCATCAGGTATACACGCGATTTAATTGCAATGCATAAATATATTCTTCTTCAAGACACATAAGAAGGGCTCATATACAAATAGTAAAATACTAGAGTTTAAAAATTGAATTTAGTAAACACTTTGTAGATAAAACACTAAAAAATGAACTATCAGTTTACTTAAAATTAAGATACATTACAGCTCAACAGTTTGGGAACAAAATTACATTTTCAAAAGATTAGTAATTTGTATTCAAGATAATATTTGAAGTGTAAGAATAATTTTTTAACAATTTATTGGGAAATTTTTGGATTTATTATCAGAGATTGCCAAATGCATGGCTTAAAGAAGGCACCATAAAGATAGAAGGTTGTCAACATGTGCTTATTTACCACGTAAATAATTATATGTACATAGAAAATCTAAATAGATATATTTCATATACTTTTCAATAGGATTTTTGGATTTCTTTTTATAAAAAAAAAGTTGCAGCTGTTAAAGAAAATACTGCTTAGTATATTTATGTCTCTGTTACTTTTTCTCCTCAACACTCTCGTGTCAACTTCAAGAGAAATACAATAATTTCTGTTTAACCGTTTGAAACATGTAAACCCAAGTCTCTTTCTTAAGTTCCTTTTAAAAAAAAAGTTAATGATCAACATTTAATTACTCAAATGCCTCTAAAAATAAGTGGTTTCAACTAAATATCAATATACTACACACTTGGACATAAGAAAGGGTTTTTTGCATTTGTTTTTACCAAATTTTTTCTTATGCATCATCACAGAATTTATATTTATTATATCTAATTTCTAACAGTTCCTGTCAAAGTGAATCAATCCCTTCAATATTTACGATGGAAGGATTTTTTCATCAAACCTACAATTTACAAAATATCTACAAATAATTTTTTCATGTCTAATTAATTGAAGAATGTTGAAGTGGCTACTGAATCTGACCCTCTATGATAATTCATTAACTATTATCTATGATATAACTAATAACTATTATCTATGATAATTCAAGAACTTTAAGAAATTCTACTTTCAATAGAATAGAAGGAAGTAGTTTAAGATCTTGACTAATCAACAGTTAGTTAACAATAAATTGCAGCCTCTTTGATGTAAGATAAAAAGATGTCCCTATCAGTAGACACTTGACTTCTTATCTATTAGTAATAAGTCAATTACATCCTACCATAACTTATTTTAATTATATTTGAAAGCATTTTAACCCATCATTTTATGTAAATTTATAACACTGATTTCAATACCTATGAATGAAACAATTATTTTGTACATTATGCATCATATTTGAATCAATTCTCTTGAATTTGAAAATGTTCATCTAGTGTCCAACAGATGGCCTTCGGGTCTCAATAAGGAATTACAGAGAGTGTGTAAAATCCGTTTCCATAACCTGAAAGACAGACTAACTGTTTCTGCTATTTAGAAATTGTGTTCAAAAGTCCAGCCTTTTAGCTGTAAAGGCAGCATGCATTTTAAATGCGATAAATATGGGTTGCACAAAGAATAAGAGCTAAATTGAATTCAACAGAACATGTTCAGCATACTCATGATGTTGTAAATGTGCAATATACCTACTATACATTTTTTATTAAATAATAATAAAGATTTTCAGCAAATATTCTTTATTTTAAAGCCTATAATCAAAATTTCAAATAAGAAATTTTCATGACAAAATTCATAAAATGAATGGTTAAGGAGTTTTTGCTAAAACTTAAATGTTTTTAAATCTCAACAAATCTTTTCACTAGAGTTAAGGTCATTTCAAAAGTGGTCCATGAAAAACATATTTCATAATTAAGCTATAAATAACATGAATGGTGAACCTTTTTCTTTAATCAGTGTGTCAATGAAACTATGATTTTGGTTTGGTTTGTTATTTTTAAGTGTACCACATATTGTACTTCGTTTTAAAACTCATTTTAAACCCTTGCTGTGATTTTAAGCTATCGAATTATGTTTTATTAGTGCATTTGCTAGTTAGAGATTAACTTGTATCAGATATAAGTTGAATAAAAAGTTTTTGAAAATATTTCAATTTAATATTAAGATTTTTAAACAGTACTGAAGAAGGCACTCACTGTTGTAAGCGAACAAAATGCTAAGTTAATGTTAAAAGTTTTTAATTTTTTATAGCATGGAAAATTAAATGCATCAATGCAACTTAAAATATTATTTTAATCTGCCTTTATTTTTTATTTTCTAAAAAAAAATCTTTTTCAATTTTAGATGCCTTCTTAATGCACTTATTACGTTTCAAAATGCATTTATATTACATTATAAACAAATATATAATATCACATTAAAAACAAGTATTAAAATATTCAATTTTCCAAGGATTAAAATACCTGATTTTTGAGTTCAATTTTTCAAATCAGTACTTTCAAATTCTTCTAATACTTCACCAAGATTGTGTATTTGATCACCTATATAAAATTTTCTTAAAATTCTATCAATTTCCTTTCCCAAATATCAAACCACTCAAAAAAGTGACATTTTATGATCATTCATCATAGCAAAGTGAGATCTTAAAGCAAAACTGTTATGTTTTCTAAGATTTTCAAAATGGAGAAAATAGCATGGATAATATTTCATCTGAATTTTGTAATAAATCCAAACAGGTCTTAAAAATATTTTTCTGCCTTTGGAAGATAAATCGGCGTAACTCATTGTCAATTCTATTCCAACTGTCTTTTAAGCAAAAAGAAATATTTAAAGTTCTTTGTTTCAATTCCTTTCATATATATCAAGGATATAGAATATATATCAAATTTGCACTTGAAGGATCTTACGATTTCAAACTATATATTTTCAATTTAAACTTTCCTTTGCAATTCCTAAGTTAAATCAGTTGATGGTGCTGCAAATGTAAAAAAACGTGAAATTACACGGTTAAATTGAATCCATAAATTAAGTAAATTCTTTTTTTGGTATGAAAAATTTCATTTCATCTAAAAGTTCCTCAAATTTGAGAAGAATTTGTCTGCAACATAAAAAGTTTGTCCTATTGAGATTCTATTTCCTGTCACAACTCAGAGAACTTGCGATTTTTTAAAGCCCATCAAGAAATAAACTTTAAGAATTCTAGTTAGAACAGACAAAAGATCATAAAATAAATGCATATTAACTTTTGCACACAATGGTGCCAATGCTCACACTCATTTCTGAATCTACCTTTGCTGTTGTCAGTCTTAAATGTTTTTTTTTAAAATGTTTTGCAGTAAATGTAAGCAAATAAAGTAATTTATAGTACACTTGTTGTGTGCAACCATTACATCTGTACGCCTAGTGGCACGAGTGTCGTAGCTTTGCCATCTTTGTTTTATAGTGACCAGATTATAATGCTATCAGAATGACAAAAGTAGTCATCATAAAAATACATAAGTGATTTTGTGATGTAACTTTTCAATGACTATAACCTAATTTATAAATGTATCCACAAAATTTTTTGCACAACCTAAATAGAGAATTATAATTTTATGGAAAAGAATATACATGGCAGGGAGATATTATTAAATTACTCATTATAAAAGTTTATTAAAAAAGGGGTAATTAAAAAAATAATACATAAATTTAGTTCAATATCATAGTTTTTTATTCCCATACATAAGGAAGAGTGGGGAAAGATAGGTTAGTTATGATTCAAAGGGTGTTGGAGCTGAATTGCTCAACATAGAAACTGTCAGATATTCATTGTTTAGTTTTGTACAAGACAACACTCCTGAAAAGTCACACATGTACAACTTTTGTTATAAACGATTTTTTTCTAGAAAAAGTCAAATCACCCAGGAATTTAGATGGAATGGGAAAATTTAGAAATAGGAGAATTTCAATGAAAAAGTAGCAGATATTTCCATTTTATAAGGTAATTTAGGAAAATTATGCAAGCAATTTAGGGGAGAGTCATGTAGTTCCCCCCCCCCACCCACTGTCAATTTCACATGTATAGAATATTTTTTCAAGTCAATGGGACAATGGACATTAATTGTTATACTAAAAAAAGATTATTTTCAAAGTTTCAAGTATTTATGCAGCTGTTAACATGGTAAACAATAGTTTTGAAAATATGTTGAATACAGTAGTCATGAAATTAAAAAAAAATTGGTTGAATGTTTTGATTAAATTTTATTTAAATACTGAAAAAATCATTTTTTCTATGCATACAGCATTGAAGTATGTAGTCTTAAGTTTAATTTGCACAAAGAAAGAAGTTTATACGTGAAAATTTTTTCGAGTAATTACAAATTTACAAAGAAATTGGATTTTGGGTAGCCCCGCTCACATGATTGTCGGGTATCACTGCCAAATTTTATTTCATCGATAAATGAACGGTTGCAAAGATTATTATTTTATTGCTTCAAATTTGAATGTTATATGCATTTTTAACAGCAAATATTGTTATTAAATGATAGAATTCACTAAAAGTATATAAATATGTAATAAATAAAATAATGTTGTGATAAAAATAATAAATGAGGTTTATCTATTGTCAATACATTGGTCATTTTTATTTACACCTGAAAAAACAGTCAAAAAACATAATTTTTGTAACTGGGCAGGGCTACCCGACACATTTTGAAAAGAGCTGAAAAACCTGTTTTTTTTAATTTCTATTTTTTTAAGTTAAACTATTTTTTTTGGTTTATTCTTTTTGCATTGTTTAACCCTTTCGAGCCGACTGTCACATATATGTGCCAGCAAGAAACACGCTCACTTCCCGCCCGACACACCCATGTGTCAGAGAGTTTTCTCGTTCACCCCCGGCCGTCACTTATTTGTGCCAGCGTTTCGGAACGTTTTAAAAAATGAAATTTCTTCCAAAAGATGGCATTGTATGTCCATATGGTTTCAGAGACACGTAGATTTGACCTTCTACTCAAGATGAAAGTACATTCACAAATTCCTTACAAAAAATATAGCATTTTTTTAAAAGAAAATTGCAGGGAATTTTTTATATCAAAACATAAACTACAATTCTGCATAAAGAGTCTTCAAAAACTACACAAATTATGAAAATAAAGTTTTTGTGCTTGGAAGTAATAAACTTTGTTCTGGTACCCATGACATTCAA
The DNA here is from genome assembly GCF_982258835.1 of Parasteatoda tepidariorum. Taxonomy (NCBI): domain Eukaryota; kingdom Metazoa; phylum Arthropoda; class Arachnida; order Araneae; family Theridiidae; genus Parasteatoda; species Parasteatoda tepidariorum. Next base: position 31,891 of record NW_028257417.1, on the reverse strand, counting down.
AAACAAAAGAACATTAAAGTTGACATAACTTATTTATACAGATGCATTGAATTAATCAACAACAATATGATAGGTGCATCTTTAAGACTAGTAAAGTGCAATTCAGAGCTTGCCTACTAAAAAAACAGAATTAATTTTGACACAATCAAAGTACCCACTTTCACCCCACTATCGAGTCTTACACCACTCTTCCTTTATAATATTTAAAATAATAAAGGAATTGATACCTTAGATAACTGGATTAGAATGAATAATTATGCTGCTTTCCTTTCTTCTTTCATTTAGTTAAAACATATTCTTCCAAATATCACACAGAGCTTCAGAATAAGTCTGTAAAAAATTCATTATTACAATTTAATAACAATCCAGTAAAAGAATAAATTAGCATAAAGACAAAGAAGAAAGCGCAAAAAGAACACTTTGAAAAAGCATTAATGTTGTGAACAGATTTTCCCATACAAAGGTGCAATATTAGTTGGTTTGAGAATATTGATGCAGTATCAAAAAAAGCATATTGGCATAAAAAAGCATCATTGCAACAAATACTATAAAACAAAGTTTAAATTAGAACATAATATTTTGTAAAGATATTCATAAATATTTTCTAGAAAGTTAGTTATAACTTCCTGTAGATATTATTGATGAACACACTTTAAAATTAACTTCTTTTATTATTATTTTTTTGATTAAAAATTGGCCTGCAATTTTTAACTTTGAACAAATTGGCATATTATTAACACAGTTATTAATTTAACAATTTAATGACTAAAAATATTAATCAACTTTAAAGTAAAAACAACAATCTGACTTTGTGTGAAGTCTTACGAAAAAAAATTTTTTTTAAATGGCTTAGTGTAATGAGGTTAATTAAATAAATTGGCACAATCTTTAAATTAAATTCATTCAACTTTTTTTGCACAACCCCCTGAAAATTACAATTAAACAAATCTATTGTTTAAAACAGACTGAATGATCAATTAAGCAATTTTAAAAACATTTTATGAAACCTTTTCTGAAAACACAGCCTTTTCAGGTTTGCCTTCACAGTCGAAAAATTTTCTTAAGTCTGTTTGATAAAGAAGAACAGAATAGCGTCTAGAGTTTTGTTACTGATAACTGAATATTTTCTCTCAGGTTGCATTGCTACGAGGAATGATCAATGCTATCTCCATAAACTTGGAAAACACACTGTAGGCATTATATTTACTGCTTCTAACTTCAGACTGTTTTGTATCAATCTTATCAAATGAATGAATGAAAAACCCTGAAATGTCTTAGCACACGACTGAGTTTTTAAAATATCAAGAAATTAACTCTTGTCACAATATCCTAAAACTGCTACAAACACAGACAATTTTTCAAATATGTGCATCTCAAAAATAAACAACTGAAATCACTTATATGCTTTGTAAAAAGTAGTTTTTTGGTTACGAAACATTAAAAGCAAAAAATTAAAAAAAAATTTTATTAAAAAAAAACTTATTGACAAACTGAATAACCTCATATACCTACTACAAAATTGATAATCTAAAAGAAACAATGTTGGGAGTTGTAAGAAATGTGCGCATGGATCCACAGACTAATGCAATTAGATAAGGGGAGGGGGGGAAATGAGGTCCTAAGATTCGACACACAAAGAAGATTTAATACCCAAATCCTGAAAGTTATTATTCTGAGAAAATATCATGCAGTTTTTTAGGTAACTGCAAATAAGAAAAACATTTACAGAAAATGAATAAAAAACTGAATAACTTCAGATCTAATAATTTATTTTTCACACACTAATAAGGAGATGGCACTGTGTGTGGCGTAAAATCTTAATATCAAAAAAAAAAATTAGTATTATAAATATCAAAATAACAAAAACTAAAAGCAAATTAACAAAATTAAAAAGTAAATTAATAAAATTAAAATTATGTACCTATAAGTTTTACAATTAAGTGCATGTTTCATAAGGATCAAAATAGAAAAATAAATTTAAGAAGAAGTTAAGAAAAATTCTATATCTAACTGATTCGAAAAGAACAGTTTTCCCTTACGTATGAGACAAATTAAAAGTGCAAAATTTGCGGCAAAAATGTATAATAAAAGAAAATTACAATACCTTTTTTTCATTTCATAATATTAAAGGGGGAAAAACTGATACAAACACAGTTATATATTAAAAATGAAATGACATAATAGATCACATTAAAAAATAACAAATAAGTACAAAAAGTTAAAAAAAAGTTTTATGAAAAATATTTCAAAACTTTTAAAAAAATTTTTCTAAGTTTTTAGAATTCTTTATAAAAATATACTAATTTAAACACATAAAAAATTAATTTGAAATATTAAAAATATAGGTAAATAGATAAAGCAAAATAAACATTAATTTTAAAAATTATAAATATATTTATTGAAAAACGTGAAATAAATGTTTGTGTTGAAACTGAAAATAAACGCTGGCCCACCTAATATGGTGCCCCTGAAAGAGAGGCCAGTGACTGCCCTGTAAATGCCTGAATTGACGAAAATGTTAACACAGGTGGGCATTGGAGAAAGAAAGAAAAATTTTGTGTGCCACTGGCTGTGAACTATTTGTAGAGATGTATTGAATAAATATTGTGTTTCTTTGCATACTATATTAAAAAGAAAATATAAAAAGTATTTAGGATCTCTTTCTTTTCCGTCACAAAACAATTCATTTCAAAATACAAAAACTCAAGCCTGTATATGATGTTATAAGATATAAATAGATAAATCTCATTTCTGAACAGCAATAGTTTTGGTGCAGTCTAAGGAGTTCTAATAAACATAGCTGGTTTTTTAAAACTTGCTTTCTTTCTCACAACATTTTAAATTCATCGACATACTTCTTAAACAATAACTGTTTTGAAAATATCAAAAATTTTAAATTATTATATCTGCAAGCCTTTTATACAAAACTTGGAAGATTGTATAAAGAAGTCTATTGTGTTACTCCTTAAAATTGCTTACTTTTATTTTTTATGATCATCAGTAATGGTACAATTTTCAAAAAGGATTTTCAGCTTTTTCCTTTCTCTTTTTTTTTTTTTTTTTGAGAAAAGTATAAGCTGAAGTTATTTCAGCTCTCAGAAATACCTTGTTTACATAATATGATGTTTTTTCTTGGGAGAGTTGCTTAAAAAACGTGTTTGCAAACTTACTGCTGGTAATATATGTCTTTTACATATTTTAGGTAAGTAAAATGATTGAAACTTATTTTGAATTTATATGGTGGATTTGCCAATTTTTTTTAGAGATTAAATGCCCAAAAATCGCTAAGCTATTGCAGTTAAACAAATAAAATCATTAGTGGAAGTTTAATTCTCTGTCGAGACCATTTAAGTGTTAGGGTCAAATCTGTCAACCCCATAAAAAGGTGAAACATACCTCAATAACACACATCTTTTTAAACAATTTTTTTAAAAAATAAACAACCTATGTTTAATTTAAGTAGTATCATTAAAGAAGTATTATTGGCACATAAATTAGTCATATTTCACAAAAATAATAAACTTCAATTATTCATATCTGCAAACAAAACTAGGTTTTAATTTTAAAAAATCAAAAATTTGGCTCATACAACCAAAATCAATTACATAGCTGCTAGTAGTTACAAGGTGTGACAAAACTAATGGTTTCAACTGTTAAGGGTAAAAGAATTTACCAAAACATAAAGAACTTTCACCATACAATGTGTGGGCTCAAAAATCAAGGGGCAAACTGAAAGTGAGTCCTTCTGGAGAAAAATGGAAACATAGTAAAAAAAATTTATTCCCAATTATCAAGAAATTTTGGTTTTCTATTAGTTAGGAATATTTACAGAAAAAAACTTATTTTTTCCAACACATTAAAAAAAATGAATAAAACCGAAACAAATTAAATTAAATGGGTGATACTAAAAACCAAATAGAAAATAGAATTGCTTAGCAATCCATTCGTACATAAACATATTTGACTTTAAACTACTTGCAATTTTTTATATAACAGAAAGTTAATTTTTTTTACAATTATCTTTTTAAATAACTATATTTGCATTATTAAAGTTTTATACAGAATTATAAAACCTACATAACATAGAATCAAAGAGGTTACTTGAGTATTAATACTTCACAGTATATCATTATAAAAATTACAAGTATGCAATTTGCGATTAAGATTTCAAAATGCGATTTGTAGTAGAAAATACAATTAACATGGCATACCACTAAACATTTAAATTAGTTCCATGACTAATTTAAACATTCAGTGGGTGGAAATAAAACTAACCAAGCATATAGCTTCATCAAAAGCATACATGTTCTTAATGCTCTTTAAAGATAATACATATGATTAATGTTCTTTAAAAGAATTCTTAAGATAAGGATTTCTTCAATGAGGTCCATTCTCTATAGTCTTTTAAAATTAGAACATTTTAATCTCATTTCTCGAAGCTTATTTAAACAAACAGAAATTTAAATTTTCTGCCTAATTTTTATTCTGTTTGTTTTGATCACGACGTTTATGGCTTTCTATTTCTGTTACATGAGTTCTTTAATCTTAAAATACATGATCAGTTTAGTTGTTTAATCTCAAAGGGCATTCCCACTGTTTAGGATAAATTCGCGAATGGAGAGATGTGAAGCATAACCTGGGAAAATGATTATTTCTTGAGGGAAGGGCTAAAACAAAACACTAAGTGAACACTTGGTGAACACTAAGAAAGGAAGAGATTGATTGATTTGTTAATTTACATCGCACTAGAGCTGCACAATGGGCTTAAAAAGGGACAGAAAATATCCATTAAGAGTTTTTCAGACATGCCATCGCAGTTTGGACCGTTTGCAGAAGGTGTCAGATAGTTTCCATTATGCTAGTTGGGTTCGCGTGCTTTTTGACAGCGCTGTCAAAATAAGATGGTATGGAAAATAGTAGCGAGACTTCGCAGAACATAAATTAAAGAAGGTAGAAGATTAAAGAAAATGACATAAATTATTACTTTTTATTTTTAATTACTACTCATTTATTTAATTATTACTACTTATTAATTTCAAGTCCGCCTAACTCCCTTCGGACGGAAATTTGCACTCTATGAGCCGAGTCACCCTACAAAGGAAAATTTTTATAGACCAATTAGAGGGGCTGCGAACGCCCCTTAAGTCTTTTCTTTAGCTCACCGGGAGTAGGTACATGAAGCTATGTAGTAACCTGATCTCCGTTTAAACGTGGTACAACGGCTAAGACCGCGTGCTAATGCCTGACGTCTTAAGCGATGGGGTGCGGGTTCGAACCCCATCTGAGGATAATTTTCAAAATTTCTGGATTTTCCAAAATTTATAAAATTTTCCAAAATTCCTGGAGAATCAGTTAATTTTTCCTATATTATTTTTTTAAACTCCTTTTACAATATTTTCACGATAGTTTAGCATTCGAAATGTGATCCACGCTTAAAATCAAGTGTCTTTCTAGGTGAAAGAACGCATAATGGAATAAAAATTAAATAAAATTGCGGGAAGAGGTTCAAATTTCAAGTCCGTCTAACTCCCTTTAATATTAAGCTATAACTTTCAAACTCGGGCGGAAAGTTGGCCTCTATGAGCCAAACCAGCCTACCAAGAAACTTTTTTATAGACCATATAGGGGGGGGGGGAGAAAATGCCCCTTAAGTCTTTTGTTTAGCTGAAAGGGAGAGGGTACTTGAAGCTATGTAGTAGCCTGGTCACCGCATAAACGTGGTTTGACGGCTAAAACCGCGTGCTAGTGACTTACGGCTTAAGCGATGGGGTGCGGGTTCGAACCCCGGCGGAGGTAAACTTTTAAAATTTTTTATATTTTTTTCTTCTGTTTTTTTTACATTATAATATTTATTTAAAGTGTTTTTAGTTATATTAAAGGATCTTATATATAAAAAATTATTCTGTTTCATTCAGGAAATTTCAATTAATGCTTAAAAACAGCAAAAATCTCGGAAATTTAGTTTATTCATATTATAATATTTTTTTTACTCCTTTTACAATATTTTCACGATAGTTTAGCTTGCGAAATGTATTCTGTGTTTGAAATCAAGTGTCCTTCTTGGAGAAAGAAAGCATAATGGAATGAAAAATAAAATAAAATGGCGGGAAAAAGGTTCAAATTTCTAGTCCGTTTAACTCCCTTTAGTATTAAGGGATAATTTTCAAACTCGGACAAATAGTTGGCCTCTATGAGCCAAACCACCCAACCAAGAAAAATTTTTATAGACCATATAGGGGGGCAGCAAATGCCCATTAAATCTTTTGTTTAGCTGACCGGGAGAGGGTACTTGAAGCTATGTAGTAGCCTGATCCCCGTATAAACGTGGTGCAACGGTTAAGACCGCGTGCTAGTGACTTACGCCATAAGCGATGGGGAGTGTGTTCGAATCCCGGCTGAGGTAAATTTTTAAAAAAAATTTTATATTTTTTCTTTTTTCTTTTTTTTGCATCATACTTTTTATTTAATGTGTTTTTCGATACATTAAAGGATCCTACATGCAAAAAAAATTTTTTTATTCGAGAAATTTCAAATACAGCTTAAAAACTGGAAAATTCCAAAAATCTCGGAAATTTAGTTTATTTATATTATAATATTTTTTTTACTCCTTTTACAATATTTTCACGATAGTTTAGCTTGCGAAATGTATTCTGTGTTTGAAATCAAGTGTCCTTCTTGGAGAAAGAAAGCATAATGGAATGAAAAATAAAATAAAATGGCGGGAAAAAGGTTCAAATTTCTAGTCCGTTTAACTCCCTTTAGTATTAAGGGATAATTTTCAAACTCGGACAAATAGTTGGCCTCTATGAGCCAAACCACCCAACCAAGAAAAATTTTTATAGACCATATAGGGGGGCAGCAAATGCCCATTAAATCTTTTGTTTAGCTGACCGGGAGAGGGTACTTGAAGCTATGTAGTAGCCTGATCCCCGTATAAACGTGGTGCAACGGTTAAGACCGCGTGCTAGTGACTTACGCCATAAGCGATGGGGAGTGTGTTCGAATCCCGGCTGAGGTAAATTTTTAAAAAAAATTTTATATTTTTTCTTTTTTCTTTTTTTTGCATCATACTTTTTATTTAATGTGTTTTTCGATACATTAAAGGATCCTACATGCAAAAAAAAATTTTTTATTCGAGAAATTTCAAATACAGCTTAAAAACTGGAAAATTCCCGGAAAATTAGTTTATAATTTTCTTTTACTCCTTTTACAATATTTTCACGAAAGTTTAGCATCCGAAAAATGCTCCATGTTTAAAATCAAGCGTCTTTCATGGTGTAAGAACGCATAAAGGAATAAATAATGAAACAAAATAAAATGGCTGGAAAAAGGCTCAAATTTCAAGTCCATCTAACTCCCTTTAATATTAAGCTACAATTTTCAAACTCGAGCGAAAAGTTGGCCTCCATGAGCAAAACCTCCCTACAGAGAAAATTTTTTATAGACTATATAGGGGGGCCACAAAGGCCCCTCAAGTATTTTTTTTAGCTAACCGGGAGAGGGTACTTGAAGCTATGTAGTAACCTGATCTCCGTTTAAACGTGGTACAACGGCTACGAACCCGAGCTAGTGACTTACGCCTTAAGTGAGGGGGTGCCGGTTTGAATCCCGGTAGAGGTCAATTTTTAAAATTTTTTATGTTTTTTTCTTTTGTTTTTTTTTTTACATTATATTATTTATTTAATGTGTCTTTCGATACATTAAAGGATCCTACAAGCAAAATAAAATTTATTTTATTCAAGAAATTTCAAATACAGCTTAAAAACTGGAAAATTCCCGGAAAATTAGTTTATTTATATCATATTTTTTTTTACTCCTCTTACAATATTTTCACGAAAGCTTAGCATCCGAAAATGTTCTATGTTTAAAATCAAGCGTCTTTCTTCGTGAAAGAACGCATAAAGGAATAAATAATGAAACAAAATATAATATCGGGAATAAAGCTCAAATTTCAAGTCCGTCTAACTCCCTTTAATATTAAGCTATAATTTTAAACTCGGGCGGAAAGGTGGCCATTATGAGCTAAACCACCCTACCGAGAAAAATTTTTATAGACCTTATAGGGGGGCCACAAAGGCCCCTCAAATATTTTTTCTTAGCTAAGCGGGAGAGGGTACTTGAAGCTATGTAGTAATCTGATCTCCGTATAAACATGGTACAACGGCTAAGACCGCGTGCTAGTGACTAACGCCTTAAGCGAGAGGGTGCAGGTTCGAACCAAGGTAGAGGTCAATTTTTAAAATTTTTTATATTTTTTTCTTTTGTTTTTTTTACATTATATTATTTATTTAATGTGTTTTTCGATACATTAAAGGAACCTACAAGCAAAAAAAAAATTTTTTTATTCAAGAAATTTCAAATAAAGCTTAAAAACTGGAAAATTCCCGGAAAATTGGTTTATTTATATCATATTTTTTTCTACTCCTTTTACAATATTTTCACGAAAGTTTAGCATCCGAAAAATGTTCTATGTTTAAATTCATGCGTCTTTCTTGGTGAAAGAACGCATAAAGGAATAAATAATAAAAAAAATAAAATGGCGGGAAAAAGGCTCAAATTTCAAGTCCGTCTAACTCCCTTTAATATTAAGCTATAATTTTCAAACTCGGGCGGAAAGTTGGCCTTTATGAGCCAAACCACCGTACCGAGATAAATTTTTATAGACCATATAAGGGGGCCACAAAGGCCCCTCAAGTATTTTTTTTTAGCTAACCGGGAGAGTGTACTTGAAGCTATGTAGTAGCCTGATCTCCGTATAAACGTGGTACAACGGCTAAGACCGCGTGCTAGTGATTTACGCCTTAAGCGAGGGGGTGCCGGTTCGAACCCGGGCCGAGGTCAATTTTCAAATTTTTTTTTATATTTTTTCTTTTTTTTTTGCATCATACTATTTATTTAATGTGTTTTTCGATACATTAAAGGATCCTACAAGCAAAAAAAAAAATTTTTTATTTGAGAAATTTCAAATACAGCTTAAAAACTGGAAAATTCCCGGAAAATTAGTCTTTTTATATTATTAATTTTTTTACTCCTTTTACAATATTTTCACGAAAGTTTAGCATCCGAAAAATGCTCTATGTTTAAAATCAAGCGTCTTTCATGGTGAAAGAACGCATCAAGGAATAAGGAATAAAACAAAATAAAATGGCGGGAAAAAGGCTCAAATTTCAAGTCCGTCTAACTCCCTTTAATATTAAGCTATAATTTTCAAACTAGAACGGAAAGTTGGCCTCTATGAGCCAAACCTCCCCACAGAGAAAATTTTTTATAGAATATATAGGGGGGCCTCAAAGTCCCCTCAAGTATTTTTTTAGCTAACCGGGAGAGGATACTTGAAGCTATGTAGTAGCCTGATCTCCGTATAAACGTGGTACAACGGCTAAGACCGCGTGCTAGTGACTTACGCCTTAAGCGAGGCGTTGCAGGTTCGAACCCAGGCTGAGGTCAATTTTTGAAATTTTTTATATTTTTTTCTTTTGTTTATTTTACATATTATTTATTTAATGTGTTTTTCGATACATTAAAGGATCCTATATGCAAAAAATAATTTTTTTTATTCGAAAAATTTCAAATACAGCTTAAAAACTGGAAAATTCCCGGAAAATTAGTTTATTTATATCATTTTTTTTTTACTCTTTTTACAATATTTTCACGAAAGTTTAGCATCCGAAAAATGCTCTATATTTAGAATCAAGCGTCTTTCTCGGTGAAAGAACGCATAAAAGAATAAATAATGAAACAAAATAAAATGGCGGGAAAAAGGCTCAAATTTCAAGTTCGTCTAACTCCCTTTAATATTAAGCTATAATTTTCAAACTCGGGCGGAAAGTTGGCCTCTATGAGCCAAACCACCCTACCGAGAAAATTTTTTTATAGACCATATAGGGGGGCCTCAAAGGCCCCTCAAGTATTTTTTTTAGCTAATCGGGAGAGGGTACTAGAAGCTATGTAGTAGCCTGATCTCCGTCTAAACGTGGTACAACGGCTAATACCGCGTGCTAGTCCCTTACGCCTTATGCGAGGGGGTGCAGGTTCGAACCCCGGCGGAGGTAAACTTTTAAATTTTTTATATTTTTTTCTTCTGTTTTTTTTTACATTATAATATTTATTTAAAGTGTTTTTAGATATATTAAAGGATCCTATATATAAAAAATTATTTTGTTTCATTCAGGAAATTTCAATTAATGCTTAAAAACTGGAAAAATCTCGGAAATTTAGTTTATTTATATTATAATATTTTTTTTACTCCTTTTACAATATTTTCACGATAGTTTAGCTTGCGAAATGTATTCTGTGTTTGAAATCAAGTGTCTTTCTTGGTGAAAGAAAGCATAATGGAATGAAAAATAAAATAAAATGGCGGGAAAAAGGTTCAAATTTCTAGTCAGTTTAACTCCCTTTAATATTAAGGGATAATTTTCAATTTCGGACAAATAGTTGGCCTCTATGAGATAAACCACCCAACCAAGAAAATTTTTTATAGACCATATAGGGGGGCCTCAAATGCCCCTTAAATCTTTTGTTTAGCTGACCGGGAGAGGGTACTTGAAGCTATGTAGTAGCCTGATGCCCGTATAAACGTGGTGCAACGGTTAAGACCGCGTGCTAGTGACTTACGCTATAAGCGATGGGGGGTGGGTTCGAATCCCGGCTGAGGTAAATTTTTAAAAAAAATTTTATATTTTTTCTTTTTTTTTATTGCATTATACTTTTTATTTAACGTGTTTTTCGATACATTAAAGGATCCTACAGGCAAAAAAAAAATTTTTTTATTTGAGAAATTTCAAATACAGCTTAAAAACTGGAAAATTCGCGGAAAATTAGTTTATTTATATCATTTTTTTTTTACTCCTTTTACAATATTTTCACGAAAGTTTTGCATCCGAAAAATGCTCTATGTTTAAAATCAAGCGTCTTTCTTGGTGAAAGAACGCATAAAGGAATAAATAATGAAACAAAATATAATATCGGGAATAAAGCTCAAATTTCAAGTCCGTCTAACTCCCTTTAATATTAAGCTATAATTTTAAACTCGGGCGGAAAGGTGGCCATTATGAGCTAAACCACCCTACCGAGAAAAATTTTTATAGACCTTATAGGGGGGCCACAAAGGCCCCTCAAATATTTTTTCTTAGCTAAGCGGGAGAGGGTACTTGAAGCTATGTAGTAATCTGATCTCCGTATAAACATGGTACAACGGCTAAGACCGCGTGCTAGTGACTAACGCCTTAAGCGAGAGGGTGCAGGTTCGAACCAAGGTTGAGGTCAATTTTTAAAATTTTTTATATTTTTTTCTTTTGTTTTTTTTACATTATATTATTTATTTAATGTGTTTTTCGATACATTAAAGGAACCTACAAGCAAAAAAAAAATTTTTTTATTCAAGAAATTTCAAATAAAGCTTAAAAACTGGAAAATTCCCGGAAAATTGGTTTATTTATATCATATTTTTTTCTACTCCTTTTACAATATTTTCACGAAAGTTTAGCATCCGAAAAATGTTCTATGTTTAAATTCATGCGTCTTTCTTGGTGAAAGAACGCATAAAGGAATAAATAATAAAAAAAATAAAATGGCGGGAAAAAGGCTCAAATTTCAAGTCCGTCTAACTCCCTTTAATATTAAGCTATAATTTTCAAACTCGGGCGGAAAGTTGGCCTTTATGAGCCAAACCACCGTACCGAGATAAATTTTTATAGACCATATAAGGGGGCCACAAAGGCCCCTCAAGTATTTTTTTTTAGCTAACCGGGAGAGTGTACTTGAAGCTATGTAGTAGCCTGATCTCCGTATAAACGTGGTACAACGGCTAAGACCGCCTGCTAGTGATTTACGCCTTAAGCGAGGGGGTGCCGGTTCGAACCCGGGCCGAGGTCAATTTTCAAATTTTTTTTTATATTTTTTCTTTTTTTTTTGCATCATACTATTTATTTAATGTGTTTTTCGATACATTAAAGGATCCTACAAGCAAAAAAAAAAATTTTTTATTTGAGAAATTTCAAATACAGCTTAAAAACTGGAAAATTCCCGGAAAATTAGTCTTTTTATATTATTAATTTTTTTACTCCTTTTACAATATTTTCACGAAAGTTTAGCATCCGAAAAATGCTCTATGTTTAAAATCAAGCGTCTTTCATGGTGAAAGAACGCATCAAGGAATAAGGAATAAAACAAAATAAAATGGCGGGAAAAAGGCTCAAATTTCAAGTCCGTCTAACTCCCTTTAATATTAAGCTATAATTTTCAAACTAGAACGGAAAGTTGGCCTCTATGAGCCAAACCTCCCCACAGAGAAAATTTTTTATAGAATATATAGGGGGGCCTCAAAGTCCCCTCAAGTATTTTTTTAGCTAACCGGGAGAGGATACTTGAAGCTATGTAGTAGCCTGATCTCCGTATAAACGTGGTACAACGGCTAAGACCGCGTGCTAGTGACTTACGCCTTAAGCGAGGGGTTGCAGGTTCGAACCCAGGCTGAGGTCAATTTTTGAAATTTTTTATATTTTTTTCTTTTGTTTATTTTACATATTATTTATTTAATGTGTTTTTCGATACATTAAAGGATCCTATATGCAAAAAATAATTTTTTTTATTCGAAAAATTTCAAATACAGCTTAAAAACTGGAAAATTCCCGGAAAATTAGTTTATTTATATCATTTTTTTTTTACTCTTTTTACAATATTTTCACGAAAGTTTAGCATCCGAAAAATGCTCTATATTTAGAATCAAGCGTCTTTCTCGGTGAAAGAACGCATAAAAGAATAAATAATGAAACAAAATAAAATGGCGGGAAAAAGGCTCAAATTTCAAGTTCGTCTAACTCCCTTTAATATTAAGCTATAATTTTCAAACTCGGGCGGAAAGTTGGCCTCTATGAGCCAAACCACCCTACCGAGAAAATTTTTTTATAGACCATATAGGGGGGCCTCAAAGGCCCCTCAAGTATTTTTTTTAGCTAACCGGGAGAGGGTACTAGAAGCTATGTAGTAGCCTGATCTCCGTCTAAACGTGGTACAACGGCTAATACCGCGTGCTAGTCCCTTACGCCTTATGCGAGGGGGTGCAGGTTCGAACCCCGGCGGAGGTAAACTTTTAAATTTTTTATATTTTTTTCTTCTGTTTTTTTTTACATTATAATATTTATTTAAAGTGTTTTTAGATATATTAAAGGATCCTATATATAAAAAATTATTTTGTTTCATTCAGGAAATTTCAATTAATGCTTAAAAACTGGAAAAATCTCGGAAATTTAGTTTATTTATATTATAATATTTTTTTTACTCCTTTTACAATATTTTCACGATAGTTTAGCTTGCGAAATGTATTCTGTGTTTGAAATCAAGTGTCTTTCTTGGTGAAAGAAAGCATAATGGAATGAAAAATAAAATAAAATGGCGGGAAAAAGGTTCAAATTTCTAGTCAGTTTAACTCCCTTTAATATTAAGGGATAATTTTCAATTTCGGACAAATAGTTGGCCTCTATGAGATAAACCACCCAACCAAGAAAATTTTTTATAGACCATATAGGGGGGCCTCAAATGCCCCTTAAATCTTTTGTTTAGCTGACCGGGAGAGGGTACTTGAAGCTATGTAGTAGCCTGATGCCCGTATAAACGTGGTGCAACGGTTAAGACCGCGTGCTAGTGACTTACGCTATAAGCGATGGGGGGTGGGTTCGAATCCCGGCTGAGGTAAATTTTTAAAAAAAATTTTATATTTTTTCTTTTTTTTTATTGCATTATACTTTTTATTTAACGTGTTTTTCGATACATTAAAGGATCCTACAGGCAAAAAAAAATTTTTTTTATTTGAGAAATTTCAAATACAGCTTAAAAACTGGAAAATTCGCGGAAAATTAGTTTATTTATATCATTTTTTTTTTACTCCTTTTACAATATTTTCACGAAAGTTTTGCATCCGAAAAATGCTCTATGTTTAAAATCAAGCGTCTTTCTTGGTGAAAGAACGCATAAAGGAATAAATAATGAAACAAAATATAATATCGGGAATAAAGCTCAAATTTCAAGTCCGTCTAACTCCCTTTAATATTAAGCTATAATTTTAAACTCGGGCGGAAAGGTGGCCATTATGAGCTAAACCACCCTACCGAGAAAAATTTTTATAGACCTTATAGGGGGGCCACAAAGGCCCCTCAAATATTTTTTCTTAGCTAAGCGGGAGAGGGTACTTGAAGCTATGTAGTAATCTGATCTCCGTATAAACATGGTACAACGGCTAAGACCGCGTGCTAGTGACTAACGCCTTAAGCGAGAGGGTGCAGGTTCGAACCAAGGTAGAGGTCAATTTTTAAAATTTTTTATATTTTTTTCTTTTGTTTTTTTTACATTATATTATTTATTTAATGTGTTTTTCGATACATTAAAGGAACCTACAAGCAAAAAAAAAATTTTTTTATTCAAGAAATTTCAAATAAAGCTTAAAAACTGGAAAATTCCCGGAAAATTGGTTTATTTATATCATATTTTTTTCTACTGCTTTTACAATATTTTCACGAAAGTTTAGCATCCGAAAAATGTTCTATGTTTAAATTCATGCGTCTTTCTTGGTGAAAGAACGCATAAAGGAATAAATAATAAAAAAAAAAAAATGGCGGGAAAAAGGCTCAAATTTCAAGTCCGTCTAACTCCCTTTAATATTAAGCTATAATTTTCAAACTCGGGCGGAAAGTTGGCCTTTATGAGCCAAACCACCGTACCGAGATAAATTTTTATAGACCATATAAGGGGGCCACAAAGGCCCCTCAAGTATTTTTTTTTAGCTAACCGGGAGAGAGTACTTGAAGCTATGTAGTAGCCTGATCTCCGTATAAACGTGGTACAACGGCTAAGACCGCGTGCTAGTGATTTACGCCTTAAGCGAGGGGGTGCCGGTTCGAACCCGGGCCGAGGTCAATTTTCAAATTTTTTTTTATATTTTTTCTTTTTTTTTTGCATCATACTATTTATTTAATGTGTTTTTCGATACATTAAAGGATCCTACAAGCAAAAAAAAATTTTTATTTGAGAAATTTCAAATACAGCTTAAAAACTGGAAAATTCCCGGAAAATTAGTCTTTTTATATTATTAATTTTTTTACTCCTTTTACAATATTTTCACGAAAGTTTAGCATCCGAAAAATGCTCTATGTTTAAAATCAAGCGTCTTTCATGGTGAAAGAACGCATCAAGGAATAAGGAATAAAACAAAATAAAATGGCGGGAAAAAGGCTCAAATTTCAAGTCCGTCTAACTCCCTTTAATATTAAGCTATAATTTTCAAACTAGAACGGAAAGTTGGCCTCTATGAGCCAAACCTCCCCACAGAGAAAATTTTTTATAGAATATATAGGGGGGCCTCAAAGTCCCCTCAAGTATTTTTTTAGCTAACCGGGAGAGGATACTTGAAGCTATGTAGTAGCCTGATCTCCGTATAAACGTGGTACAACGGCTAAGACCGCGTGCTAGTGACTTACGCCTTAAGCGAGGGGTTGCAGGTTCGAACCCAGGCTGAGGTCAATTTTCGAAATTTTTTATATTTTTTTCTTTTGTTTATTTTACATATTATTTATTTAATGTGTTTTTCGATACATTAAAGGATCCTATATGCAAAAAATAATTTTTTTTATTCGAAAAATTTCAAATACAGCTTAAAAACTGGAAAATTCCCGGAAAATTAGTTTATTTATATCATTTTTTTTTACTCTTTTTACAATATTTTCACGAAAGTTTTGCATCCGAAAAATTCTCTATGTTTAAAATCAAGCGTCTTTCTTGGCGAAAGAACGCATAAAGGAATAAATAATGAAACAAAATAAAATGGCGGGAAAAAGGCTCAAATTTCAAGTCCGTCTAACTCCCTTTAATATTAAGCTATAATTTTCAAACTCGGGCGGAAAGTTGGCCATTATGAGCCAAACCACCCTACCGAGAAAAAATTTTATAGACCATATAGGGGGGCCACAAAGGCCCCTCAAATATTTTTTCTTAGCTAACCAGGAGAGGGTACTTGAAGCTATGTAGTAGACTGATCTCCGTATAAACATGGTACAATGGCTAAGACCGCGTGCTAGTGACTTACGCCTTAAGCGAGGGGGTGCAGGTTCGAACCAAGGCAGAGGGCAATTTTTAAAATTTTTTATATTTTTTTCTTTTGTTTTTTTTACATTATATAATTTTATATTATTTCGATACATTAAAGGATCCTACATGCAAAAAATAATTTTTTTATTCGAGAAATTTCAAATACAGTTTAAAAACTGAAAATTTCCCGGAAAATTAATTTATTTATATTATTATTTTTTTTTTACTCCTGTTACAATATTTTCACGAAAGTTTAGCATCCGAAAAATGCTATATGTTTAAAATCAAGCGTCTTTCTTGTTGAAAGAACGCATAAAGGAACAAATAATAAAACAAAATAAACTGGCGGGGAAAAAGGCTCAAATTTCAAGTCCGTCTAACTCCCTTTAATACTAAGCTATAATTTTTAAACTCGGGCGGAAAGTTGGCCTCTATGAGCCAAACCACCGTACCGAGATAAATTTTTATAGACCATATAAGGGGGCCCACAAAGGCCCCTCAAGTGTTTTTTTTTAGCTAACCGGGAGAGGGTACTTGAAGCTATGTAGTAGCCTGATCTCCGTATAAACGTGGTACAACGGCTAAGACCGCGTGCTAGTGATTTACGCCTTAAGCGAGGGGGTGCCGGTTCGAACCCGGGCTGAGGTCAATTTTAAAAATTTTTTTTATATTTTTTCTTTTTTTTTGCATCATACTATTTATTTAATGTGTTTTTCGATACATTAAAGGATCCTACAAGCAAAAAAAAAAATTTTTATTTGAGAAATTTCAAATACAGCTTAAAAACTGGAAAATTCCCGGAAAGTTAGTCTATTTATATTATTACTTTTTTTACTCCTTTTACAATATTTTCACGAAAGTTTAGCATCCGAAAAATGCTCTATGTTTAAAATCAAGCGTCTTTCATGGTGAAAGAACGCATAAAGGAATAAATAATAAAACAAAATAAAATGGCGGGAAAAAGGCTCAAATTTCAAGTCCGTCTAACTCCCTTTAATATTAAGCTATAATTTTCAAACTAGAACGGAAAGTTGGCCTCTATAAGCCAAACCTCCCCACAGATAAATTTTTTTATAGAATATATAGGGGGGCCTCAAAGTCCCCTCAAGTATTTTTTTTAGCTAACCGGGAGAGGATACTTGAAGCTATGTAGTAGCCTGATCTCCGTATAAACGTGGTACAACGGCTAAGACCGCGTGCTAGTGACTTACGCCTTAAGCGAGGGGTTGCAGGTTCGAACCCAGGCAGAGGTCAATTTTTGAATTTTTTTATATTTTTTTCTTTTGTTTTTTTTACATATTATTTATTTAATGTGTTTTTCGATACATTAAAGGATCCTACATGCAAAAAATAATTTTTTTATTCGAGAAATTTCAAATACAGCTTAAAAACTGAAAATTTCCCGGAAAATTAATTTATTTATATTATTATTATTTTTTACTCCTGTTACAATATTTTCACAAAAGTTTAGCATCCGAAAAATGCTATATGTTTAAAATCAACCGTCTTTCTTGGTGAAAGAACGCATAAAGGAATAAATAATGAAACAAAATAAAATGGCGGGAAAAAGGCTCAAATTTCAAGTCCGTCTAATTCCCTTTAATATTAAGCTATAATTTTCAAACTCGGGCGGAAAGTTGGCGATTATGAGCCAAACCACCCTACTGAGAAAAATTTTTATAGACCATATAGGGGGACCACAAAGGCCCCTCAAGTATTTTTTTTAGCTAACCGGGAGAGGGTACTTGAAGCTATGTAGTAGCCTGATCTCTGTATAAACGTGGTCCAACGGCTAAGACCGCGTGCTAGTGACTTACGCCTTAAGCGAGGGGGTACAGGTTCGAACCCCGGCTGAGGTCAATTTTTAAAATTTTGTAAATTTTTTTTTTTTTTTTTTTTTTTACATTATATTATTTATTTAATGTGTTTTTCGATACATTAAAGGATCCTATATGCAAAAAATAATTTTTTTATTCGAATAATTTCAAATGCAGCTTAAAAACTGGAAAATTCCCGGAAAATTAGTCTATTTATATTATTATTTTTTTTACTCCTTTTACAATATTTTCACGAAAGTTTAGCAACCGAAAAATGCTCTATGTTTAAAATCAAGCGTCTTTCATGGTGAAAGAACGCATAAAGGAATAATTAATAAAACAAAATAAAATGGCGGGAAAAAGGCTCAAATTTCAAGTCCGTCTAACTCCCTTTAATATTAAGCTATAATTTTCAAACTTGAACGGAAAGTTGGCCTCTATGAGCCAAACCTCCCCACAGAGAAAATTATTTATAGACTATATAGGGGGGCCTCAAAGGCCCCTCAAGAATTTTTTTTAGCTCACCGGGAGAGGGTACTTGAAGCTATGTAGTAGCCTGATCTCCGTATAAACGTGGTCCAACGGCTAAGACCGCGTGCTAGTGACTTACGCCTTAAGCGAGGGGGTACAGGTTCGAACCCCGGCTGAGGTGAATTTTTTAAATTTTTTATATTTTTTTCTTTTGTTTTTTTTACATTATATTATTTATTTAATGTGGTTTTCGATACATTAAAGGATCCTACATGCAAAAAAATTTTTTTTTATTCGAGAAATTTCAAATACAGCTTAAAAACTGGAAACTTCCCGGAAAATTAGTTTATTTATATTATTATTTTTTTTTACTCCTTTTACAATATTTACACGAAAGTTTAGCATCCGAAAAATGCTCTAGGTCTAAAATCAAGCGTCTTTCTTGGTGAAAGAACGCATAAAGGAATAAATAATAAAACAAAATAAAATGGTGGGAAAAAGGCTCAAATTTCAAGTCCGTCGAACTCTATTTAATATTAAGCTATAATTTTCAAACTCGGGCCGAAAGTTGGCCTATATGAGCCAATCCACCAAACCGAGAAAAATTTTTATAGACCATATAGAGGGGCCTCAAAGGCCCCTCAAGTATTTTTTTTAGCGAACCGGGAGAGGGTACTTGAAGCTATGTAGTAGCCTGAGCTCCGTATAAACGTGGTACAACGGCTAAGACCGCGTGCTAGTGCCTTATGCGAGGGGGTACAGGTTCGAACCCCGGTGGAGGTCAATTTTTAAAATTTTTTATATTTTTTTCTTTTGTTTTTTTTACATTATATTATTTATTTAATGTGTTTTTCGATACATTAAAGGATCCTACATGCAAAAAAAATTTTTTTTATTCGAGAAATTTCAAATACAGCTTACAAACTGGAAAATTCCCGGAAAATAAGTTTATTTATATTATTATTTTTTTTTACTCCTTTTACAATATTTTCACGAAAGTTTTGCATCCGAAAAATGCTCTGTGTTTAAAATCAAGCGTCTTTCTTGGCGAAAGAACGCATAAAGGAATAAATGATGAAACAAAATAAAATGGCGGGAAAAAGGCTCAAATTTCAAGTCCGTCTAACTCCCTTTAATATTAAGCTATAATTTTCAAACTCGGGCGGAAAGTTGGCCATTATGAGCCAAACCACCCTAGCGAGAAAAATTTTTATAGACCATATAGGGGGGCCACAAAGGCCCCTCAAATATTTTTTCTTAGCTAACCGGGAGAGGGTACTTGAAGCTATGTAGTAGACTGATCTCCGTATAAACATGGTACAACGGCTAAGACCGCGTGCTAGTGACTTACGCCTTAAGCGAGGGGGTGCAGGTTCGAACCAAGGCAGAGGTCAATTTTTAAAATTTTTTATATTTTTTTCTTTTGTTTTTTTTTTACATTATATTATTTATTTAATGTGTTTTTCGATACATTAAAGGATCCTACATGCAAAAAAAAATTTTTTTTATTCGAGAAATTTCAAATACCGCTTAAAAACTGGAAAATTCCCGAAAAATTAGTTTATTTATATTATTATTTTTTTTACTCCTTTTACAATATTTTCACGAAAGTTTAGCATCCGAAAAATGCTCTATGTTTAAAATCAAGCGTCTTTCTCGGTGAAAGAACGCATAAAGGAATAAATAATAAAACAAAATAAAATGGCGGGAAAAAGGCTCAAATTTCAAGTTCGTCTAACTCCCTTTAATATAAAGCTATAATTTTCAAACTCGGGCTGAAAGTTGGCCTCTATGTCCCAAACCACCCTACCGAGAAAATTTTTTATAGACCATATAGGGGGGCCACGAAGTCCCCTCAAGTATTTTTTCTTAGCTAACCGGGAGAGGGTACTTGAAGCTATGTAGTAGCCTTATCTCCGTATAAACATGGTTCAACGGCTAAGACCGCATGCTAGTGACTTACGCCTTAAGCGAGGTGGCGCGGGTGCAAAACCCGGCTGTGGTCAATTTTTAAAAAAAAATTTTTTTATTATTATATTATATTTTTAATGTGTTTTTCGATATATTAATGAATCCTATATGAAAGAAATAACTCTTTTTACTCGGGAAATTTCAAATAATTCTTAAAAACTGGAAAAATCCTGAAAAATTACTTTATTTGTATTATATTATTTTTATTAAACTCCTTTTACAATATTTTCACGATAGTTTAGCATGCGAAATGTGTTCTGTGTTTAAAATCAAGTGTCTTTCTTAGTAAAAGATCGCATAATGGAATAAAAAATAAAGTCCGAGGAACTAACGCTTCACCGTTATAAATTTTGAACATTTTAAGCCAGTATTATAAACGAAAAGGAGTTAGTGCTATAATTAAAACATTTCAAGCATGATTTGGCCTAGGAGAATAAATTAGATACATTTGGAAGAGATGCATAAAATAGTAAAAAACAACAATCTCGAAGACACTTTTCCATACATTGACGTTTGTCATATGTTTTTCAAGCGTGACATTGGACAATTGTCATTCATGATAGCTAGATGCAGTGGCGCACGCTCATTCTCCATACTAAATTTGGTAAAAAATGACTTAAGAAAGAATGAGTCATCATGAGCATTGAATATGATGTGCTGGAAAATGATTTTAGCAATGTGATAGAAGGCTTCACCTCTCAAAAAGTATTGCTATCTTAAACTTTTGATGAAAATGATGTAATTAAAGCTTTTATAATAATGTATAAATGTTTTACTTTCTTAAAATTATTCAAAAGTAAAATTTTTTCTTTGATATTATTCATAAAGAGCCCCCTAATGAAGACAGGCCGAGATCCCCCAAAACGGCTCTGCCTTTTGGATTATAGATTTTCATTTAAAAAAGTTTAATATATTACCTTAACGCTAGTTTCTTGTACAAAATGAATAAATAATGAAAATGTGATCGAGCTTACACTTTATCGTTCTCATTTATCTGCTATATAACTGAAGTTTTTCTGGAGAGTATGCATAGCGCTATCGAAAGGCGGAGCTCCAAAACTAGCACAGCAGTACGTTGTAGTTCCGGGAGGTAATGTCCCAATAGTTTCGTCAAGAAAGCTGTCCAAAGTTTAGAACAATTAATGTTAATTTTACTTTGTGTGTATTTCATCATATCTCGAAAACTTATAAAAAGAATTAGAAAAATTTTTGCTCTCAGTTATAATGATCGTTTATCCAAAAGAAAATTCTATGCAAAATATAACTTATAGTAAATGCTAATTATTTTATTTAATAATAGTCGAAAAATTGAACTGCAGGGTAGAAATTTTTTTCAAAATTTAACTTTTCACTAATTGACCGATTTTGCTATTTAAAATTGCATTCTTTAAAATGATGTAAAAAAATTATCTACTATACAATTCAAAAATTTTAAGACTTATATTAAATAAAAAACCAATGATCATTTATTAAAAGATATATTTTGAGTGGAATTAAATTAAAATAAACGAATTTTACAACTGTGAACAAAAATCTAAAACCTAAAAAGTACTAAAAAAAAAAATTAACATGAAGGAATCCAAATTTTGGAATTCTCTTCTGTCCAAACTATTGGAAGCATATTTCCAGAGTTCCGGCTGCCCCCAATATCTTGGGGGTCAGACATCTACATCACTAAAAAAAAAAAAAGTTGATTTACTCAGAGAAAGTGCATTTTTGTGTCTGATTTCATAAAATATTGTTACTGTAAGACTGTCTTTTTTGTGTTAAAAGGGCATTTATACTCTATTCTTTTATTACTTGTTAAAAGCCCCAAATACTGTCTTTGGAGATTCAGGACCTCATTTCAAATCAACTTAAATAGAGTTGAACCGTTTAATGCTCATTATATGAATTATTTGCTTATGCTTAACTGCTACTTCGTAACCTGAATTAATAGTGCTTTGTCTTTTTTAATAAAGTGGAAAACTGTATTCTTTCTTCTTAGAATAAATCAATTATATTTTAAATGGTGATAAAAAGTACATTAAGTGCTTAATTTCTGGATCACTTTTATCAATATTAATGTACTTAAGTGTGTACTCAATAAAAGTTAATTTAAAAAAAGGAGCTGTTTTTGTACAATTGTTTTTAAAAATTCTGCAAATCAAGTTTCGTTTCTTTTTTGCCTACTATGGCAGGTAACACAACTTTTATTTTTATAACAATTAATTTAAGGCAGAAAGTAAGATTTGTATACTATTGAATTTGTAATTTTTGTTGAGAAGAATATAATTACATGTAGAGAATCTGCATTTTATGTTTAAATTTCATATTGGTTCAAAATCAAAGTCACTGATCCTAACCTATTTCAAGCATTGATTTGAAATAAATACTGTACTAAAATTTGGATATATGTCCAATTTTATTGTGTTTTTAATCGATTTTATTAACACACTGCGTTTTTAATCGAATTTATTAACACAGAAACTGTTCGTGTAGAACAGTTTCTGTGTTAATAAATTAATTCAAATATGGTGTTTTATGCTTTTTAAAGTGTTGACCACGCTGTAATTGGTCTTGTACCAGGCAGGTTCTGGGTTCGAATCCCGCTTAGTGCATAGGTGTAATCTATCTGTCCTTTTAATGGTGACGTTGATCCACCTTAGTGGGACCCACAAAACAGAAATAAACAATAGTGCCTGTCACGTGCCATATGTTGCCAAAAGTGGTGGGCATTGAAATAATATTTCTGAAAAATATTAATCTTTGGAATATCTGGCACATCATTCATACAAAGTCATCTTAAAGACTAACAGTTAAAATTGAGTCAGCTACTTTAAAAAAAAAATCTTTCTTGTGTTTCAAATTTTATAAATTAGAATGTCTTTAAAGATTAACAGAATATTGTATTTTAAGTTTATACAATTGTATAATATTTTTATGCTCAATTGACTGAATTAAATGATAAATTCTATATTATGCCTTTTGAGGTAACAATATGTCTTTTTAAATCTGTTTTGGCTCTTTCTTTTAGTATCTTGCTTTTTTTTTGATGTGTCACGTTGATGCATTCTTTTATATATATCTAACGTCGTTGCCGAGAGGAAGGATAAAAACAGATCTTAGGCAGGGAAAGAGGGTACAATATTTAATTTTTAGAGAGAGAACAATCATCCAAGTGACACAAAATTGTTGTGTTCTTCAATAAAAGTTAGTTTCCCAAAACTGTGGCTTTTCTTCAAGTCAAGTGTTCTATTGTTCAATACTTATCAGTGTTTCAATCAAATGACTTCTACTAACGTACTATTGGACATATTTTCTAAATTTAAGAAGTTTTAAATTAAATACAGTAGCATTAAATTCTAAATTGAAATTTATTTCAACTGAAACAGTTGCAGTGAAATAGTAGTAAGCTTGTATATAAAGTGAACTAAGTACCTTGGATAGATATTCTATAAAATAGCAGCTTTCCCTTAATCTTCAAGAAATGATAAATAAATGAGATACATTTTCTTTTGATAATTTTTATTTTTACCTTTTTATTTATTTTTTAGTGGTAAGTAAGAGTACAGCATATATGTAAAAAGTACAAAATAGGACACAAAAAAAAAAGTTCTTATACAATATACAAAGAGTATTGGTAGACAGCTTGACTCTATGATGGTGCAATCACATAAGGTTTATGACAGCTACTAGTGGCAACATCCTGAGAAAAGGAGCACTAAAAGTCTTGTCTGCTTATTCAGCTGTAAAATAGAAGCATTTTTCTTGATAAAAAAATTTAAATCATGTTACCTTAAAGTTCTGCAGTGGGTCAGAATCTAATCTAAGACATAAATTATATTAATATCTGACAACTATGCCAAATAATGAAGAGCTTAATTATTTTTTATGAATTTAAAATATTTACAATTATATCTAATACATATAACAAAATTAATGACTAAATTTTGACTTGTTATGGCACAGAGATATTCTTCAAAGCGAATGAAAAAAAAAAAAAAGGTGCTTGTAAAGGAGGTATAAATTTCATGTTAAGGAGATTTTGTGTAAGTGGTGAAATTAAAATTTTTGATTAGCGAAATTCCGAGAAAATTTTGTTGAAATATAAATTATTGATTTACGAAAGTCCGTTAATCAATAATCTTGAGAATCGCGGAATTCTGCAAATTAACAGAAGAAACACATGCCTAATAAGAATAGAAATTCCCAATAATCGCAATTTAAAATGAATTTTAAAAATCAAATTGAATAAGTCAAATATATTAAAAAAATAATCGTAGATAAATAAAAAGGATTCTACCTATACATTATTAGCCCTTACTTTTTATATTCAAAACTGCAATGAATTTATCTTAAAAAAAACATACCTTTGGCATCTCCAAGATTAGAAAATATAGTTTTGATTTTACAAAGAATATTTTCAGTAAGTTCACGAGATTTTACTATCATTGGAAAAATATTTCTCTGATTATACACCAATTCCTAAAAGAAACAATATATAGCTGTAATGAAATATTACAAGTCATAAAATTATAATGTTAAGTTTTATAGTGTAATGAATAAAACAGTTCAACACATTGAATCAGCAATAATATATATATATATATACACACACACAACAAAATAAATAAATACAAGAAAACACGAAGAAAGTTAAGAAAAACAATAACTTTCATTTATTGTGCATAAGCTGCAAGTAAACAGAACTCATTAGATAAGTTCAAAATAAAGATAAAACAAAGGAAAATAATAGACATAAGAAGAAAAGAAAAAAAAAGGGAGAAATAACTTTTTTTCTCTTTATTATTCCCCCCTTTATTTCTTCCTATGTCTATTATTATCCTTTGTTTTATCTTCATTTTGAATATATATATATATATATATATATATATATATATATATATATATATATATATATATATATATATATATATATATATAACAATTGCATTCTAGAGATTAAAAATGCAATCTGAATATTTAGTAAAAATGGCTGCTCTAGACACAGAAGTTACCCATAAGATTTCTTTTTGCGAGTAATGCAGATTTTTGCTAAACATTTTTAAATAAAAAAATTACAATAATAAAAACAAATTCTGAACAAAAAAAAATCAAATTTAATTTAACAAAAAATAGCTAAAAAATAATATTGACCCAACGGGGGAACGATTAGGTAACAAGCAATTGTCCTTAATTAAGACAAATAACCTATTAAAAATACACATAAAGCATTTAAAAAATTTCGTCAAATAATGTTTTTTTTTCCTGAAAAAACTCCCCCCCCCCCAAAGATTTTTTTTACATAAATGAAAATTTCTTTTGGAAATATCAACTTTGCTATTATCTCATAAAATAGAAGTATATTAAATTTAGAAATATTTTCATAATACTCTTTGTGAGTCTTGTTTTCTCATTTAATACTAAAATAATACTAAACATTTACATTCATTGTGTAAAACATTTACAAAAAAAAATGGATAGTTTAAAATCATATGTTGAATAAAAATAGGGTAATTATTTACACTTAATTCATGAATTCATTATAATAAATAATACAGATCTCAGTGAGCAATGAAGTAAACTCAGTGAACTGATGTGTCAAAATAATTACTGTTTTTTGAAATAAATTTCCCTTCAAGGTATAGAATTTTTTCTCTAGATACATCAAAAATAAATTTGAAAGCTAATTTAGATCATAGTTTAAAAAGTCTTTATTAACAAATTTCCTAACATAAATTTCTTCTCCTTCAATTTTTTAAAGTTGCAACACCCGATATTTTCTTTATGTTTCTCATGGCCAATCATAAAAAATGAATCATATGATCAGAATAAAAATTGCAATTTAAATATTGTTTTAAAATCACTGAGGTTTAAAGTAATTATTTCCTTAATTAAAACTTATCTTTAAAAATTATACTTACATTTAAATTATAATTATATTTTGTTAAAAAAAATTCATCAACACAAAAATTGTAGTTGGGTATAATATTAGGCAGGTGAAAAACTGAAAACTTCAGCCAAAACACCATCTTCTTCACGTATAAATAAACAGCAAATTCACAAAATACATAATATGAAACTTCTCATTGAAAAACAAATTATGAAAATAATTTTAGAAACTAACAAGTAGTAGGTAATAAAAAATTAAAAAAAAACTAATTATAAAGCTTAAGAACACAGACTCATTTCTTTTAAAAAAAATAAGTGATATAATTCAAAGATGATATGAAAAACTTGTGATACCTATGATATATTAACAAAACTCATGATATACTAAAAATTTACAAATGCAATAAATATTACTTTTAATATTTATCTGTGTTTAGAAATAAACACTTGTTGTTAAACGAAATTTGAAAATATTTACAACATTTAGATAAATGACTTAGTTTAAAAGAAAGAATGTATGTGAAATATTCAATTTAGAAATTTTTTTATAACAATGAGCTCATAAGTAAATTATCAATTTATTTTAAAAAAATGATATCAAAAATCTTTACTTAAATAATGATAGTAGAGAATAAAGATAGTAGAACTTATAAAATGTTAACTTTTTAAAATTGTTTTATATTTTAAGAATCAGGGATGAGAGCAGTTGGAAAGTAAGAAAGAGGAAATTCAAGAATATATATATATATAATACAAAAATTATAAATACTTTTGTATTAATAAAAGAATTAAAACTCTTTCGGTTTCATAAAATGTCTTTGTTAAAGAGTAAGCGGAGAGGTATTCTATTTTGGGAATTCAAGGTTGAAAACATACCCAGGGTTGCCACAGAAAAAAATGAACAAAATAGTTGCTTTTAGTAGCCTAAAGCATGAAAATAGTAGCCAAAAACTAGGAAAATAGTTGCCTAATAAGAACAAAAATTCATCAAAAATATGACTAAAATTTTGTTAATGACTTAATTGTCATATACCATCATCCATTCAGTCAAGTTGGTGGCAAATATGATAATTTTCATATAAATGTTTATATATATATATATATATATATATATATATATATATATAAAGTGATTACTAAAATTCGAAATTCACGCATTGTAATACCGTTAAAATTTCTTTTTTTTTTTTTTTTTTAAAAATTTAAAAAATCATGCAGAATTTTTTAGTGATAATCATTAAAAAGGTGATCGAGATATGAAATAGACTTACAATGGAATTTGTGCAGATTGAACAAATTAAAAAGTGAAGACTCAAATTTGCAATTCAAAATTTTTAACATTTTTTATTTTTTATTCATTTTTTATTTTCTTTCACTAATTTATGCTTGAAAAAAAAAACATTTCTAGGAGTACAGAAAAGTCACCCAATAGTTTCCTTTTCTTGAAAATAGTTGCTTTTTTAGCCTTTTCAGGCAAGAAAAGTTGCCATAGTCGCCTACGCCTAAAATAGTTGCAAATAGTTGCATTTTGGTCGTCTGTGGCAACCCTATAATCAGGCATAATGATCACAGATTTGATAAACATTTAAAAAAAATATTTTACAGATTTCAGTTTTTATTTTTTTATTTCTTTAAAGAGCTTATTGATAAGAGAATAATAAAATTTTGCAAAATTATTTCAAACATAATGTTTGACAAACAAAACTACTTCATTGGAATACAGCTAGTAGAAGAGAAAAATGAAAAATTAAGTGAAGTAACAGAAATAAAAAAATTAGCATAAAATAATCCAAATCAAGACGTTTATTTACTGAAAATAATACCAGGACAAGAAGTTTGCTTAAAATTTTGTAAAAATATGTTAGTGCTCAGAACTAGCATTCAACTTTCTTAGTTTTGCTGACTAGTAAAAATTAAGACAATTAACGCTCGTTAGCACAACTCTCTCTATTACTACAACCCTTCCATTTTAACGACCAATATATGAAGTATCACAAGCTTTTCGATTCCATAGACGTAATGTTATTGTAATATCCACCAGAGAGCCCGAACTGAACTGTTCATTTTAATATAGCACCTGAAATTTTATCTTTTTGCTTAATTCTAAGAAAATTACTTCAAAAACAGAGGTTAAATATTATTATGTGCTTTTGAAGTAAACATTCTCTCCAGGAAATAATTCAAGCTAATATTTAGTTTGATGTTATATTATAATAGTTTTATGCCAATAAATCTCTATAAATCAAAAAAAGGACACTTTATTCTTACCCTAAGTAGTCAGGTCTACTTTATAGTCAAAGAGAGGGTGAAATATTGATAACTTTTCATTATAGAGATTTTGAAGCGTATATTGTGTTCCTATACGAAAATCGGAGTCACACCTGTTTGCATTCATAACATTTATAAATTTCTGTACAAACGTTCAATTAATTCATGAATCTTGTTTTTTTCATTTGAAGGTGGCATTTACTCTTTTGTAATGTGATTAAGTGGCTTATTTTGGAATAAAAACTCATAGTATTTATAACATTCTTCTTAATTTTATTTTTGCTAAGTATTTCTTTGGAGGTATGTTATTTAACGAAAATGGCTGCCTGTAACCAATGTAAACATCATACGTTTCAAACAAAAATTAAAAATGTTGAAGGAAGCTGATAAAAGAATAATCTTTTCGTTAAATTCTTTATCAATTATTATAATTGTTTCTTCATGAAGAATATGTTTCATTCTTATGATTTATCAATAATATGAAAAAATTATTGCTTACTCATCCATTGAAGTCATTTTTTCACATTCAACAGAAGTTGCTTTAGCATCAAACACCAGACTTTGTATTAAATCTTTTTCACCTAAAACAAAGAAGGAAATATTTAATGATTTCAATTTTTATAGGCTAACCATAACAGAAAGAAATATTTTTCAGTTCCAAAACAAAGAATAAAAGCAGTGGGTTTGCTTTTTTGGCAATGTCATAATAATATAGATAAATTTGAAGATAGTTAAAAGTAATATTAATAAATGTAATACGTTTGCTTCCAATCAGTAGTTAGTGAAAGTCACCTAGGAGTTAAGGGCATCAGCAGAAATTTTTCTCAGGGGGTGCAACTAGCAAAATGTTCCTTTAAATAATTCAAAAACCGTTTTTTATTGCAAAATATATTTATGTGTGTTGTAGATCAGAAATTTTCACAATTTCAATAATTTAACTGCAGCTACAAAGCAAACAATTTACAATTTTTATTAATATGCAAAAATTAAACAAATAATAAATAGCAAACTTTATTTAAGTTTTTTAATTAAAATATAGTATGAGCTCAACAGGAATAAACAGAGCTCTAGTGTTCCATAATTTTAAATTTAATATTAAATAATTGTTATATCTTCCAATCAGAAAAAAATATATTCATCTATCCATCGTTTCAACAATCAGTGCAGGTATAATAGTTAATTTTAAAGATATAAATTTAAAAATGTAACATTTGCAATAAGTTTATAAAACAGATATTTTTTTCTTCAAAACTTTGATTTTTATTGATTCTACAAATAACTTTACTAAGCTAGTGTTTTTTAAATTTAACCCGTTTAAGAACCAGTTATCCAGTTGAATTAATTATGTCTTAATTTTCTTGAAGTGATTATTTAAATTACATAAATGTCTGTCCTCAAGACATTAGTATGTTCCTGATTTTGTTTTTATGTCTTGTTATGAGCTATTATGCAATATAGAAAACAAATGTTCTTCCAAATACTACAGTTTTCTTACTTGAAAGTGACCTCATTTTTTATGGTTTTAGAATTGGTTAACAAAGAGAAATTTTACAACTGTTAAACTGTATTACATAACTAAGTGCTTATTTCTCAAATAAATCAATATTATGTATCAATTGTTATATTGATACATAAAGATTTAATGGCAAAGAAACTAAAAATTTATAAAAGTTTTTAGTCAAAACAAATTGTTTCATTAAAACAAATAATTATTTAATATCTACAAAATTAAATAAATATAAAATAAGAATGGGTTCAAAACGAGAAATTTTCAATGTTACATTGATACATAAAGATTTAATGGCAAAGAAACTAAAAATTTATAAAAGTTTTTAGTTAAAGCAAATAGTTTTATTCAAACAAATAATTATTTAATACCTACGAAATCAAATAAACATTTATACACTCACATATTGGTTTGTCAAATATTGGAAGGACGGGTGGTGCTTGTTCTCCATCTAAAATTTTGATTAGCAAGAGAGTCAGTTAAAAACGTTCTAATACTGTCTTCAGCAGATGTATAACCATCATCCTCTTTTTGGGGGTTTTCACAATATACCCTAATATAAACAGAAATTAACAAAAATGTATTACATAATGAAAAAATGGTAAACAGTAGAAAATTAAGTGTAAAAAAATACAGAATTGGAATAAATATACATCTGTAAATGAATACTTTGTACGCATAAAAGGCTAACATAACCCTAAAAAAAGGGACGGATTCGTTTCTTTCTGTTGGCCACAACAATGCCTTAATTGCATCAAGAAACGAAACACGAATAATTCCTGATCGCGAGCACTAAGTTAAATAGCAATGACTAAATGAAATTTGAGGATCAGGACCAAAAGTCATAGAATAATTCAGTTTTCGCCACTATTTAGCGCGACATAAATGAAAATTTTTGAATAAATTTTTTAGGCCTAAATGTGTGGAATTATGTTCCTTTTCATTCAGTTAAGAAATCAGTAAAATACAGATGATTGAAATATGCAAGAAAGACAGAAGTAAATGCAAAACATTTCCATGACTTGCACTAGTCATTTTCAAACTTATATTTTGGATATCTAAGTTAAACAAAATTAAACACATATGAAAGAAAAGTTTTATGCCTTTGTTAAGTGGAAATGTAGAATTTTTAAAAATTTAAAGTGTGTCATTTCCAAAATAAATAAAAAATGGCAAGTCAGCATAAGTTGCCAGTGCCGAATTGTTAATTTTAAATTATACAAACGATTATGATATTATTTGTAACTGATCATAATAACTATTAGTAAATAATTTAAGTTATTAAAAAAAATTACAACAATAGTTTTTTATTACTACTTGATAAATTCAATTCAGAATGTTTGTATAAAGGAAGGAAATAACTTTCTTCAAGCATACATTTGCAGCCAGAGTATAGTCCTTGAAATACTGCATGAATAAGAATAATATACTATTATGCTTCATTATCTAGTCAGCAAGCTAAACAAGTTGTTTGTGAGATGATTCAAAAGAATTAACAGAGAAAATTATTCCATGGCAGGGCCTGCGATAAAGATTTCAAATTATTAGCCAGTAAATTAACCAAATATCTTAAGTATTTGCCAATTTTTCGAAGTCTTTGCCAAATGCAAATCTTAAATTTTCATGATTCATTTTTTCTTCTCACAGAAAATTATTTTACGGTAATTTGTTTTAAGCTTATATTATTTGGACCCAATTCTAATTGGTTATGTTGCGCATCCCCGAAAATTACCGCAATTGAATAAAAATATTGATTTGTTTAGAAAAATTCATTTTGAGGGTCGAGTTAAATATAAATTTTTCTTTCCAGTGGAAAAAATAATTTGGCAAAACACAATTTAATACATCAAATTCACGATTTTATCACATTTTGTGAGGTGGCAAATACTTAGCACAGGCCCTG